>NC_057747.1:25190374-25212027 GCF_004010195.1 Chiloscyllium plagiosum | reverse complement strand
AGAGACAGGGTGAGTGTGTGTCAGAGAGAGAGAGGGTAAAGAAAGACAGAGACAGGCAGGAAACTGACTCTCTGCAATTGTAGTACCACCTCCAAGAGGGAGAGACCGAGGACCCCCATCCACCTGGGGCACTCCCAAAACATTCCCCAGTGCCAGCCCTGCTGTTTGGTAGCACCTCGTTCCAACAGTCAGCCCCCACCACACCCCCTGACTCTGGTGAACACTTTCCTCCTTTGCGACTCTTCCCTGACACTACACCCTGCACTCTCCCCAACACTCCTATCCCCATCCAACTCTTCCCTCATCAATGCTTTTCCCATCTGACTATTCCTGTACCCGTCCCATTCAACTATTCCCAGACTCCAACTTTGCCCAACTCCTCTGTCATCCTCTCACCCCACCCTGCTCCAATTCTGTCCCCTTGCTCCCCCCACTCTTGTTTGAAAAATGTATTTAAGACTGTCAGGTTGGCATTTGGGGAACCTGAGGGTATGGGGCACAGGGAGATTGAACCTGTATGTTCACATATTGCTCAGATTAGATTCAGTCATTCACAAGTCCCCATAACAATTTGGTGCAAAGCTTTTGCTGCTACCTCTTGTGAAATTTCAGTATTTTATAAATATTGAGTGGGTCTGTCTGGGAGACCCTTCTTGTTTATCAGGATTATATGACTGACCTGCACTGTGTAGTTTGTCAAACTTATTTCTCTCTGCACTTAGCTCCCAACAACAAGATATCCATCTCCTTTATGTCAACTTTCAAACTTACAATTGTTACTTTCCTGACAGTGTGTAAAATGGGACCTCTCTAAAGATTCGGTTAATTAAACCCATCTGCTCCCGAGTTAACTCAGTGTTTTAACCCTGGTTGGAAATCACTTACAATCTGCTCAACTTCATCCTAATATCATTCAGGATAAACTGCTGACAAGTCAATAGCAGCTTCCAATTGAATGAAAACTTTGCTTCAGTAAACACAAACAATCAATATTATGAATAAAAAGATCCAAAAAATCCTCTGTAAATCTTTTTAAAAGTGTACACATGGTACAAACACACAGTCAGCCTGACAATTAAATTAGTAAAATAAGATTGTTAATGGGGGCTATTTTCCTGGGTTCTGTTCCAGTATCTCAAAGAGTTAGGGGATTATTAGCAGAAGGTTGAAGAGTCAAACAGACTTTTTCCTGTCAATGGGGTTAATAGACATAATCAGCATCTCACACTGAAATGTATCATCTGATTTGAATGAAAAGAATTTGATCTAATCAGCTCTGAACATGAAGGTACAGTAAAATGTAACTTGAAGAACAATGGAATGCTGCTTAAATTGGAAATTGTTAGTTATCCACATTTTGTACACCCTGCCCTCCTAGCCTTCTCCAGGCATACCTTCTCCCTCTGTGTGTCTCTTGTTTCTCACAATTGAACATGCAACCTCACCTTACTCCCTTCATCTCTCTCTCTCTCTCTCTCACACACTCATACACGCACGCACTCACTCGTCCCCATTCCCTTTCACACAGGCACCCAGCCCCCAGACTCCCTTGTTCCCCTACAGATGCTCCAATGATGCCCTATTTGTCCTCCTCCTTGCATTTTTTTAGGTTAATTATAAACTGTGGATCTCCTGCAATGTTTGCATGATTGGATTGCTCACAGAGCTGATAAACTTCCATTTCTAGATTAAAATGCATTTGGCCTAATGGTTTCCAAGATGCTGGTGACACATCACCCTGACGTAGAGTTATATCACTGTTCTTTCAGTATTTTTGGGTCAAAGTCCTGGTAATCTCTCCTTAATGACTGTCGGGTCTACTTCCAACACATGGACTGAAGTAGAAGTCAGGTCACAACCACCTTCTCAGGGGCAACTGGGGGTGGGCAATAAATATCCAGGCCTGGCTAGAAACATCCACATTCCACACTCATTACTTATCCTCAAAAATGTATAAGAAATGTCAAATTATTTGATGTTTATGCCCCTTCTCTGGTCAAGGGTAGCCTTCCCTTGTATTGCTGCATTGCTGGGTGTGATCGGGAGACAGGATTGGCTCAGAACCCGTTAACTTCATGTCTGTTTAATTGATTTTCTTACAAATGCATAAAGAGATTGTTATCAAAGGATTCCGAACTCGCTCAGTGAAAGGATTTATTTGGGTGCTGCTATGCATGTATTACTTCAATGTGTTGTTTCATTAACTCTTTTTTTTATATTTGAAACTGCATTTGCAACTCTTATTAATGTGCTCTTACATCACCGTATAAGTTCAAGATAACAATAAGATGTAGGAGCATAAGTGAGCCGTTCATTCAGAACATCAAGTTAATAAGATTTTGACCGATCCAAAGATGTGCAGGTTAGGTGGATTGGCCATGCTAAATTGTCCATAGGGATGTACAGGCTGGGTAGATTAGCCATGGGAAATGCAGGGTTACAGGACCACAATAGAGGGCTGAATTTGGGTGGGATGCTCTTCGGAGGGTCAGTGTGGACTCAATGGGCTGAATGGCCTGCTTCCACACTGTAGGCATTCTATGTTCTGATAATCATCAACTCCACTTTCATCTCCTTACTTTTCTGACATCCATCTCATCCCAGAGTCACTTTTTACCCTTCCTCTCCTCTTCCTTCCCAATTCTTTCTCGTCTCTCCCCATCGCTTTTTCCCTTCCACCCTTCTATTCCTCCCTCCATTCTGAAGCTGCACCCTGCGGCTGGTATGACCCTGTCGATTCAGAATGCCCACTGTATTTCCCACCATACCCATTGTATGCTCCTGGGTAGACTGACTGACTGACTTACTGACTCACTCCGAGAAATTGCAAATCTCTCGCCAGGTTGGGGAAAACCATTTAGCTTCCCTCACTGGAGTTTGGATGATATGTAGGAATCAGCATTTACCATTACAATCTGGGGTTTCTCTCTCGTCCATGTAGACCTCCCATGGGTTTGCTCTTCCCTTGAAAGAATTGTGAACCTTCTCAGAGGGGTTTGCATTTCATGTTCGGTGAGAGTTCACTGAAATGTTTTGAACATTACTTAAGGAGCAGGCTTCACAAAAGGGCTGGGGGTGGTGAGTGATGAATGGGGCATAACAAAGAGGGTTCAGGGAGGCTTATGTGGATCATCAGTGCCACCATGAACTCTTTGGGCTGAATGGCCTGCCCTGTGTAATACCCAAATCTCATTTAGTCACAAAGCTCAAACTTTAAAAAGACCTGAGTGATGACTCACAGAATTTAATCTAAACTTTGTCTGGGTGCTGGTCCTTTGATATAGTTCCTGGTTAAGATCTGTGCGTGAGTGTCTTCCAGCATTTTATACAACAATCTGTTTTATTGTTCCTTACTTTGGAATCCACATGCAGTGTAGGTGCAATTGCTTTTAAGTGTTCCTCACTCAGTCACGAGTCTGTGGGTAGGTATTCACAGCAGACTAGTTCAATGGTAATGGGAGGGTTTCATAAACTACCCTTAATGCTTTATGAAATATATATTCAGCAACTAATGGCACATTTCAGTCGGAGCTGGACTGTGTAATGATGCGCGACTGCACCAGCAAAGTAAACAGGAGGAGCCAATGTGTGATTAGTTGGTCATAAAATGTCTTTGACAGAGACTGCCAGGGGCAATAACATGCAGGCAGACTGCTGACTGGAACCTCCAGACACACTCTGCCAACCAGGGGCCAGAATAGTTTTGGGATGCTTGTCAGCGCCTAACTGGATGGGCATTTTCCAGTGTTGGCGAAATGGACAACCAGCTAATGTTGTTTTCTTAAATGTGCATCGATCCGTCTGAGACTGCTGCCAGGCTGAGGCATAGGCACGAGTTTACTTGGTAACTGATACTGGTTGGCTGGGGGATGGTGGGGAGCAGTCAATGGGCTATTCAGCTTTCACCACTAGGTGGCATTTTGAGGCTTCCTCAATGCAGTTGGCTGACAGTGCACCCCAGAGACGTCTGGAGGTGGGAGAGAAATCTCATGAATTTCACCCACTAGTGAATGTGGGGAACTACAGCGTAAATGCTAACTTCCCCTAACAGTCAGATGGAACGTGATAATCTGATTCCTGACTCTTGCCCGATTTTAATGAAGGTGGGATGAAGAAGAGGGTGGCCTGTCATGATTTACACGGCTGGTTGACAATTGGGTGGCTCAGTAGTTAGCGCTGCTGCCTCCCAGCACCAGGGACCCAGGTTCGATTTCAGCCTCGGGTGACTGTCTGTGTAGAGTTTGCACATTCTCCCTGTGTCTGCCTGGGTTTCCTCCAGATGCTCTGGTTTCCTCCCACAATGCAAAGGTTAGGTGTATTGGCCGTGCTAAGTTTTCCCGTAGTGTCCCGGGAGGTGCTGGCTAGGTGGGTTAGCCATGGTTAATGTGGGTTATGGGGAAGGGTGTTGGGGGGAACTGGAGGTCTGGATGGAATGCTCTTTGGAAGGTCGGTGCTGACTCAATGGGCTGAATGGCCTCTTTCCACACTGTAGAGATTCTATGAAATGTTACAACCTGTTTCTGTGTTTTCTATTTAACTAGCACCAAGGTTACCCAGACCTGTCAGTGGCTATGGTAGGCCAGGGCACTTGGGTCTGGAAGGTAACAGCCAGCTGAATCCACAAAGCTTGGAAAATCCACCTCAAACTCTTCAGGATTGTAGGAAACAGGAGCATGTCCCTTGAGCCTTCTCTACCATTCCATATGGTCATGACTTCTATGTACCTCAACTCCACCTTCTCACACTATCCCAAAACTCCAAACTCCCTTCATACACAAAGAATCTATTGGCACAGATAGGGTAAATAGACAAAGTTTTTTTCCCCAAGGTGGGAAAGTCCAAAACTAGAGGGGATAGATGTCAGGTGAGAGGGGAAAGGTATCAAAGGGACCCGAGGGGCAACCTTTTCATGCAAAGGGTGGTACGTGTATGGAATGAGCTGTCAGAGGAAGTGGTGGAGCCCGGTACAATTACAACATTCAAAAGGCATCTGGATGGGTATATGAATAGATAGGGTTGAGGGTAAGATGGGCCAAGTGCTGGCAAATGGGACTAGATTTATTTCGGATGTCTGGTTGGCATGGATGAGTCGGACCGAAGGATCTGATTCCCAGCTGTATATTTCTTATGACTCCATAATCTCCGTCTTGTAGCCCTTAATGACTGAGTATCCACAAATGTCAGGGACGTGGAATTCCAAAGATTCACTGATCATTGAGTAAAGAAATTTCTCCTCCTCTCACCTTCAGAGCTCCTGCATAAGAAGTCTTGATAACCCTGCCTCTTCCGAACCCTCCAAATTCCCTTTAATCTTCACTACCTTTGAGCTCCATGTGGTAGATTATAGGGATCGCAGCTTGCAGCGTCCACTGACCCCAGTCTCCTTAGTGCTCCTGACCATGTGTCCCCTTTATACCGTGCTGCCATTTTCCCTAACTATGCACTCCTTCCTGACAGTTGGCTAATTCAGCCTCTACTCCCCTCCCCTCATCCAGCATCTTCCCTGTAACTTCCAGTTTCAGCTCCCCTGCACCCATCCTTGGCACTAAGTTAAAAATCACACAACACCCGGTTATAGTCCAACAGGTTTAATTGGAAGCACACTAGCTTTCGGAGCGCCGCTCCTTCATCGGGTGATAGTGCTGCCTTACCCAGCCACCTCTGTCACTCTGGCTGGCTGCAGTCAGGTAATGAAGCTAAATATTACTGCCATTCAAGTCCAGTGCAGATGTAGGCCTCTCTAGCTTGCTGCGCCAATCTATAAACGAAGGCTGTTACTCCACAATCCCGTCCAGCCCCGAGAAACTGTGAATTGGGAACTCGTTTGTCCGGGCTGAGGGATAACCCTTCTCTTCCCAGCATTTTCCCCATCTCACAGCAGCCCCTCTGTCCCCTCCCCCACTTCCTGAAATAAAACCCAGCCCACGGAGTAACTCAAGCAGAAACAGAGGAAGCATGATAAGAAGAGCAGTTGAAATGACCCTGAGAGCTCAGTGGGGTCGTATCACCACAGAGAGAGGAAAGTTCCTTTAGCTGTGTGGAGCTGCAGTGTGAATGATTTACAAAGTGCATGCTTCGCAAAGTCACAAAACTCTTTCTCACCCCCCCCCCCCCCCCCAACTGAAGTGAAACTTGAGCTTATTGCATTTGGCTTTATTCTCATGTGGGAGGCACCCAGTGTGTCCAGCAGTATCCAAGAGGAGTTTTATCGACAGCAGTTTAGAAGAGTCGTAATTCTTGGTTTTTTTTTGAAGAGCAAATAGTTGATTTGTTTATTGCCTCACTTCTGTCAACACAATCAAAATGCCCTTGAGTCTGTGTGGCAGAGTTCCAATGCCCCCTAACCCAAGGACAATACCCCCTACACACAGCCCAGCACAGAATCTGTGTTTTCTCTTAGAAACAATGATTTCTTTATTAAAGAGATGAATAAGTCAGTTGATTGCAAACATTCACCCACTTCTTTCACATTGAATTTACATGGTTAAGACATGTCCCTCAGGACAACTGGTCTGTGCTGGTGCTAATGCCCCTCTCAAGCCTTGTCTCACCCCTTTCATATCTCATTCTATCTTCAAATCCTGACTTCCTCGAGTACTTACCTCATGTCCCCTTGCCAGTGTCCAGTTCTGGTTACTAGTCCCCTCAGCTGTTCCGTGTGTTAGAAGTTCGATACTCTCACAACCCTCTGGATAATAATATTAACAAATAAACTTAATATTATTTTTCTTGTGATTCTGTTTTTTTCCCCTTATCCAAAAAATGCAGTCATCCAAATATGTATGTAAGCAACTGAAGAACAAGCAAAAACTTCAAAGATAAGACAGGACAGACCTCCTGATTGCCTCAATGACACCTGCCCATTTTAAATACCCCTACATTCTCCCCGTGGCTCTGCATTGGGACGTCAAGCTAACTTAGCCAAGCCGTTACCTTTTGAGCTCTGTGTTATGCTGTAAGTGTTGGCAAGGTGACTTGGCTTTGCTTGTGCAGCCCTTACTTTAGGCATTGTGTACAACACTCCGCATGGATTCAGAGATTTGCAATTGCTTTTGGTTTTGTTGTAGTTTGAAAACACACAGCAGCTGCCTTTGGCTGCCAGCCCATCTGAGTGTGCTGGGCACAGTTTTGTTCCTTGCATTATTTTGCAATGTTTGGGGTTTAACAGAATTTCATCCCAGCCCCTCATCCTCCAACATCCTTTGCTCAGCTTTTTAAAATCCCCCTCTACGCCTCTCTTGACTGAAGGCATTCACTCCAACTGTGAAAATGATATCCAACAACATTCATAACCTTGTCCAGTGGTTGTTGTAGACATTGTAATCAACCTCTTCAGATATAACAGGTGCCTGGGGCAGTAGGGGTGGCACCCAGTGTTGTGGCTCAAAGGTAGGGACACTACCACCCTACCACAAGTGGCTTTCCTGAATCAACATGCTAATTGTCATGGATGTAGGTTTGCTCACTGAGCTGGAAAGTTCATTTCCAGTCGTTTCATCACCATACTAGGTAACATCTTCAGTGAGCTTCCGAATGAAGCACTGGTGATGTAGCCCACTTTCTATTTATATGTTTGGGTTTCCTTCGGTTGGTGACATCATTTCCTATAGTGATATCATTTCCTGTTCTTTTTCTCAGGGGTGGTAAAGGGGATCCAAGTGCAACTGAAGCTCTATCAACAAACACATTGACTTGGATCCCATCCAGAACCTCAACCTGAGCTACAGATCGTCTCAAATTGCTAATTGTCAGTCTGTTGCTCAGTTATTGGGGGTGAAGGGTAGGGTCAACCCCCATGTTTTGGTTAATGTGCACAGAATCATATAGCCCAGGAGAAGCTCATTCAAGCCATCAATCCTGTCCTGGCTCTTTGGAAGCACTGTCCAATGGTCCATTCCCTTTCTTAAAATCCCATCAGCAGTTTCCCTGTGATTTTCTAAATCCAAATTTCTTTCAAAAGTTGATGTTTAAATCAGCTTCTTACCCCCTTTTGAAGCAACACAATCCAGATCACAATTTTCCTCGAGTCATTTTTGGCTCTTTTTTAAACCTCAGCTTAAATCTTGTGTTTTCTGTCTCATTTCCCCTATCGCTAACAAAGGCTTATATTCATTTACCCAATCCAAATGCACTGTGCTTTTGAACCCCTCAATCAAATTTCCCTTTCACCCTTCCTTGCCCTTAAGGGGACAATGTGGACTCCTATCCCTCCAGATCCCTTGGCATCCTCCTTAAAGTAACTGCTGGGGGTGGGTTGAGGAGATTCTGGAACCAGGGAAAGAAAATTGAACAGAAATCAGGATTGTTCCTGGTGATGTGATGGTGTGGTGGTAATGCCACTCTAACTTAGTCTCTCTCTTCCCTATTCCTGCCCAGGGCACCTTGGCCCATGTGTGAGTCCTTCATTGTTTTCTAAACCATCCCCCCCCCCCTTCCTGGGCATCTCCACAAACCCCAGTTTGTGAACAATTGGAATGATCAATGGAAATTCCAAGAAAAATCAAAAATATGGAGGAAAAATCAAATTATTCTGTTTCTGTAAATTGCCTCTTTTACAGAAGAATATCCTGCCATATATAATTTCAAAAAACATAGAAACTTAGAACATAGGAGCAGGAATAGGCCATTTGGCCCTTCGAGCCTGCTCTGACACTCAGAACAATCATGGCTGATCATCCAACTCAGTACCCTATTCCTATTTTCTCTCCACACTCTTTGATTCCTTTAGCGCTAAGAACTATATCTAACTTCTTATAAACATTCAGTGTTTTGGCTTCAACTGCTTTCTGTGGCAGAGAGTTGCACAGGCTCCCCACTCTCTGGGTGAAGACATTTCTCCCCATCTCAGTCCTGACTGGCCTACTCTGCATCCTTCAACTTTGACCTCCAGTTCTGGGCATTCCCCCTCTTCCCACCCCACACCCCATCCCCCACCCTGGTCATCAGGAACGTTTGTAAAAGCTGTTTTCTCTGGTTGAAGCGACGTACTCCAGAAAGCATTAGAAATTTTGCAAACTGAAAGCTGTGTGCTTTCTGTCTGTTGGCCTGCTTTATATAAGTGGAGATTGAGGGTCCCCAGGGTCTCAGTGCAGCGACTGTTTGTTAACTCTACACACAGGAACTTGATGCAGTCTGGCTGATTTTATCCTGTTTGTTCACTTTCTCCCCTACATTGTACCCTGGCACTCTCCCATACACTTTCCCTCTACCCTACCATTTCTTCTTCCCCACCCCCCTGTCCTATACACATTTTTTTCTGACACTTTCATGTTTCTTGCGACTCGACTTTCCATCTTGATGTGTGTTCGCTGCAGCTCATTGGTTAGCGCTCCTCCTGTAACATTGTCTGAGTTCCAGACAATTCAAGACAGACACCAGGAGTGTGGTACACCAGAGGGAGGACTGTTCCGTATTTTCCAGTGATCTATTTAACCCAAGGCCCATCTGCCCCCTTCAGGTGGATAAGAAACATGCCATCACCATGATAGCAAAGAATAAGCAACTGTCTAATTGATTCCCTCAAGAGGAACCCTGAAAAAAATCACAGCATAGTCCATCTATTTTGGGATGGTCAGTTGCTGTCCTGTGTATCATGTGTGTTTTAATTTGTTCACGGGATCTAGGTGTGGCTGGCTCGCAGGTTGATGAGATGCTGAAGGGGATTGCGAAAGTAGACATGGAAAGTTTGTTTCCTCATGTGAGGCAATCTAGAATAAGAGAGGGGTCATAGTTTTAGGATAAGAGGGTAGCAAATTAAAAACAGAGAGGTGGCATGGTGGCTCAGTGGTTAGCACTGCTGCCTCACAGCACCAGGGTCCCAGGTTCGGTTCCAGCCTCAGGCAACTATCTGTGTCATGTTTGCACATTCTCCCCTTGTCTGTGTGGGTTTGCTTTGGTTTCCTCCCACAGGTCAGGTGAATTGCCCACAGTGTTAGGTGCATTAGTCACAGGGAGATGCGTTACTCTTTGGAGGGTCGGTGTGGATTGGTTGGGCCGAAGGGCCTGCTTCCACACTGGAGGGAATCTAATCTCATCTACAAGGCGGAATTACTTTTCTCAGAGGGTCATGAATCTGTGGGATTCTGGGTAGATGCTGAGACATTGAGTAAGTTTAAGAAGGAGATAGACAGCTTTGTAATTAGCAGTGGGTTGGAGTGTTGTGGAGAATGGGCCAGGAGGTCAAAGGAGATCCTGCAACTTTCCTCCATCCCAGACCATGTGCCCAAAGATCAGGAGCATGCATGCAACCAAGAGAATAACAATATTTTTCAAAAAACTAAAAGGGGGGTGCAACTGTCCACAACCATCATGCATATGGTCCACAGACTCCAGAGCATAGCTGGGCCGGGAAAGGTTTCCATTTATCAATTTTGTTCTAATGTCGACAAGACAGCCCCTCTGACTGTGCAGCACTTACTCCGTATGGCAGTGAAATGTCAGCTTTGAGTTTTATCCTCGAATCTCTGGTGTTGGACTTGACCCCACATCCTTCAGACCCGGTGCTGAGGAAGGGTCATTTGACCCGAAATGCTAGCTCCGATTTCTCTCCACAAGTGCTGCTGGACCTGTTGAGCTTTTCCGGCAATTTCTGCTTTTGCTTCAGACTCTGCCTCATTATTTTCGAGTAGGTCATTCAAAAGTGATGTCTGCAGCACACGGTCTCTTCCTTCTCACGATAATTCAGCAAGTTAACCAAAAGCATGTTCTCCTTTGACTCCACGTTATACTCTGTCTGATTATCAATGCGTCTTTATGTCCTTTTGGTCAGGGAGGGTTTGGTTTGCTTGTGTAGTCGCTGTGACTTGGTATCCGTGGCGTCTTACTCTGCCCTCCCCATTACATTCCTTTTGTTGCTGTCTGGTGAACAAGCAGACGTTAGCTTTGTGTGCACTTTGAGTTGCTTGGAAGCTTTCACCCCTCTGTTATGAGTGCAGATGAGGAGATATTTCATTGAGATGCACTGGTAATTGTCAGGGAGTGGTCAGTGAACACACGGAATGGATAATTGATCTAATGGCCAGGAGATGAAGTGTAACTGCCTGGCCTTTTCAGAAGGTGGGCATGTTAAAAGCTGCTCTTTGTGCCAGATGACCTGCTGTGCAATGCTTTAAAGTTCATTTATTTAACTTGTTGCCAAATTGCAGTGCTGATAATCTGTCACAACTGTGAGTTATTTTGTCCCTGCAGCCGAACGCCAATAAAAAATGGTCTGAAGATTCAAAGGGGCAAATTGGAATAACATTTTTAAAAGTTAATGTGACAGGGGCTTGTTTGAGTTCAGATCCATAAAGGGTCTATTGTAAGCTCTGACCCATTACACTATTAAATAAAGTGGAAAGGTCTGTGATTTTTCAAACTGGAAGATTGGCTGGCTTTCAGTGATTCATTTTTGTGCCTTGAGATCAGTGAGGGAAATTCTCAGGGGGTCACTTTAGAAAAGATTTCACTCCCAGGACAGCCCGAGGATTCTCTCTCTCCCCCTGGGGAATGTGCATGCACTGGGTGGGAAGCCAGAGGAGAACGCTCAAAGCACTGGTACATAGGCAAACCTCCTGCCAAAAAGTGAATTCCTAAAACCCATCTGTAAAAATGAAGAAGTGCATTTCAATAGCACCTGTCAGCAGCTTGGGATGCCCCCCACTCCCCTGTACTTTACAGTCAATTAAGTGTGTATTTGTTTTAGTGTGGTCATTGTTGTAATGTAGGAACCCTAATGATACTGTACACAGCAAGCTCTCTCACACACAACGGTAATATAGTGACTAATGTGATATTGATTTGAGGGTTAGATATTGTCCAAGACCCTGGGGAGTATAAGGGAGATACCTGTACTTTTTCAAATCGTACAATGGGATCTTTTATGTCCACCTGAGAGGGTAGACTAGGTCTCGGTTTTGTCTCAAAAACCTCACCTGGCCTTTTCGTTGAAATAGGACTTGGGTAAAAATGTGCCACCCAGTGTCGCAAGGCAAGTTCCACAAACAGAGAGAAATCAAAGCCCTTCAGATGTGAAGGGAGTTGACTGAAAAAAGATGGAGCCTCACACCAATAGATCAGGAAAGGGAAATCCAGATCACAGCTTCAAGACCCCAGCTGGCAACTGGTCAACCTGGGATGTTCATGGGGGAAATCTACATACTATTTACAGCATAACAACAGGCCATTCAGCCCATCAGCCACTTACCTACACCTCCCCATCTCTGTAAATGTCTAATATTCCTTTGAGACATGTGTTCCTCTCACTCTGGCCTTTTGTGTGTTCCCACTGCAGTCAGTTCTTCTATAACAGAATGGTAGTGTTCTTATGCAACCTTGCGTTATAGAAAAATTACGCTTTAAAAACAGCGCATGAAATGTTGATGCTATCATTGGATTATAGCCAACACACATTTTAAAAGTTCTCACTGTAGAAACAACGTCCCCAAATCGTCAATTGTGTTTCGGCGAATTTGAGTTGATGAAACACGTGTTATAACAGAACGCCCTGTAACAATTGCCTTACTATTGGGAGTGGTGCCTTTAATTTGCCTAGGGTCCAAAGCTCTGGAATTTCTCCCCTGAGTTTCTGTGCCTCCCTCAGTTTCCTAGTTTCAGTCACTCCTTAAACCTCCTTTATCAGGTTTTTGGTCATCTGACCTAATATTTCTTCACGTGACTTGGAGTTTGTTTTATAATACTGCTGTGAAGAGTCCTGCAGTGTTTTGTAATATTGAAGCTACTTTATAAATATTGTAACCATAGAGCTCCACATAATTTATTCTGCTGGATCTATTTCTTGCCCTTTGTTCAACAAATACTTCCATTTTCCCCTTTGTACTTATTTTTATGCATCTATTCTATTTGTTCTAGTGTAGAGTTTTGTGCATCTGAGTATTAGCTCTGACCAGATTTCTGGATTACCATTAAACAAAGTTTATTAACAGTCTGTATTGATGGTAAGGTCAATGACCAGCATGTTTTGAGCCGTACAGAATCTAATCTTCTAGCAGAGTATTAGCTAACTGAGGGTAACAGTTTACTTCAGAGATTCATAGAATCCCTCCAGTAAGGAAGCAGACCATTTGACCCATTGTGTCCACACCGACCCTCTGAAGAGCATCCCAACCAGACACACCCCTCTGCCCTATCTCTATATTTTCTATGGCTAACCCACGTAGACTGCACATCCCCAGATACTATGGGCAATTTAGCATGGCCATTCCACCTAACCCGCACATCTTTTGGACTGTGAGAGGAAGCCCACGCAGACCTGGGGAGAATGTACAAACCCCACACAGCCAGTCACCTGAGGGTGGAATCGAACCTGGGTCCCTGGTCCTGTGATGCAGCTGTGCTAACCATTCAGCCACCATGCCACTCCCCTACATATTCACAAATCACTATTTCTAGACTATTCACCTCAACCAATCAACGCTATAGTAAGCTCCTTGTTCTTGACACTCTCTGACAAATGAAGGTTCTCTTAAGTTCCATGTGAGGGGTTTACTAAGGACCATCTTGTCCTTACACCCCTAGTCTTGCTCTTGCTGATGGTCATCTTTATCCTATCCAGCTCTTTACTAACTGTGAAAAACCTCCATCAGGTCATCTCACAGTCTTCTATTAGGGGGGAAAAAAAAGACTCAGCCTATTCAGTCATCAGCAATTTTTTTTTCCACCTTTGTTGCTGTCTCTCACATCCTTGTCATGGTTATGTCAGATAAATGGCATCCAGATTTGATGCAGAGTGATGCCAACAGCGTGGGTTCAATTCCCGCACTGGCTGAGGTTACCATGAAGGACTCTCCTTCCCAACCTTCCCCCTCGCTTGGCTGTGGTAACCCTCATGTTAAACCATTACCAATCATCTCTCTCTAACGAGAGAGCAGCCCCTATGGTCTGGTAAGATGATGGCGACTTTACTTTATCACAGTCAGCAGACCAAATCTGAGCACAGAACTACAGATACTGGGGTGGGGATTAGGAAAGGTTGGTGATTTGAACATGTCTGAGGCAGTGAGTGAACACTCACAATTGTGTAACTCGAAGTTGTTCAGTATCTAACTCCTGCATGTGAAGAGAGAGCAATGGGTTCTTTGGAAGGTAGTCAGGATGTTTGTTTTATTGAGAGTTTAGTTGACAGATCTAGCCAGTGCCGGGACATCTCAATTGAAGGCCCTTGAATCCTCTTGGTTGAAGGTTCCATATCTAGTGGTTAGAGATTCAGGTTAGAGTGGTGCTGGAAAAGCACAGCAGGTCAGGCAGCATCCAAGGAGCAGGAAAATCGACGCTTCAGGCAAAAGCCCTTCATCAGGAATGGAGATTCAAACAAGAGCTAGGAGACATTGAGTGGACTCGATGGGAATTGAATTCCCCGTGTGGGTGATGGGGATTTGGAATTCACCACCTGAAAGAGCGGTAGAGACAGAAATGCTCATAACACTCACAAAGTAGTTGGAGTGTATTGAAGTGCTGTAACCTTTCAGGTTATTGCTCAGAACTGGAAAGAGGGACTAGATGTCAACTTCATGGAGACTTGGGTCTTTGATGATTTTTGAGCCGACCTGCCCTATTACCCTCTTCATCTACACTGACCCTGCTTACTCCCCTCGCCACCATGAACTGGGGAAATGAGCTGTTGTGGTGGAGTCTGTCGTTCTGTGTTGCAGAGTCCCACAACCCATTTGGGGAAACTTTCTGGGGCATTGTACAAGGTGATTTCCTGTATGCAGAAACAGTTGCCAGGTCGACTCCTGCACTGACACAAAGAGATATTTAATTAAACTGGTACAGCAAAGAATTTGTGCTGAAATTTTCCAGTCACTTGCCGAGAGGCTGTCTGGAATATGCTGCGTTGCCTGAGGCCTTTCCATTTTTAGCTTGCCTGCCAAAAGCCCATCAGGATATTGCTCATTACTAAGACGAAAGTAAGGACAGGCTCAGCAGCCCAGTCGAAGCTCAAGAGTGATTTGAAACAAAGCCTCTATAATGCCTGTCTCTTCACGGGCCTTGTTTTGAAGAGTTCATTGGTTTTCAGTCTGGATGGATCTGAGCGTGTGTTGTGTTGCTGGATGACAAAGTAACATTTCTACAATGTGAAGTGGCTTCAATGCATCATTGATGGAATTTGTATCAGGAAAGGTCTTGTAACCCCTGAGACCCATTTGCATCTTATTTCCAAGTTATGCTTTCCTCCCACCCTCTTTTCAACTCAATCTGTCTCATTCTTCGCTCGTAACAGACTGAGCCCTCTCACCTTGTTCATCCTGAGCCCCAGAACAATTCTTTCCAAGTCTTCTCTAAGGTAGATGGTGTTGGGATTCACAAAGATATATATATTTATAATGGCAGACAAGGGATTCACCTGTTAAAATGTTCAAAATCAGAATCTCTCTTCAGCTCTATGAATTGGATGACCTGCAAACTGTTAGATTTTCATGCTGATGAATAGGAATAGCTCACAGATATACATTGGCACTGTACTTTTTAAAATTCCTTCATTGGTTGTGGACATCTCTGACATAATCAGCATTTGGTATAGAATCCTAAACTCATACAGCACAGAATCAGACCCTTCGGTCCAACCTGTCCAGGCTGACCAGATTTCCCAAACTAAACTAGTCCCATTTATCCACGCTTAGCCCATATCCCTCTAAACCTTTCCAATTCATGAACCTGTTCAAATACCTTTTAAATGTTTTAATTGTACCTGCATCTACCAGTTCCTCTGGCACTTCATTCCATATCGAACAACCTTCTGTCTGAAAAGTTGCCCTTCAGGTTCTCTTTTAAATTTTTTCTTTCACTTTGAAAGTAAGCCTTCTAGTCTTGAACTCCCCTGCCCTGGTGAAAATACCCTAGCTATTCACCTTACCTATGTCCCTGATGATCTTATAAACCTCTATAAGATCACCCCTGAGCCTCCTCCATTCTGGGGAGAAAAGTCCCTTTTATTCAGCCTCTCTTTGTCATTCATGCCCTCCAGTATCGGTAACATTCTTGTAAACCTTTTTTGAATCCCCTCCAATTTAATAACGTCCTTCCTATAGCAGGGGGACCAGAACTGCACATAGTATTCCAAAAGTGGCCTCACCAACATCCTGTACAACTACAACATGATGCCCCAACTCCTATACTCATTGATCAGAGCAATGAAGGCAAGCGTGCTAAATGCCTTCAACACCCTCTCTTCCTGTGATGCAACTTTCAAGGATTTGTTTCCCATCCCTAATTGTCTCTGAAATGTGGTGGTCAGCCAACTTCCTGAACTATTGCAACCTAAAAGGTTAGGTAGACCTACAGTGCTGTCAGGGAGTTCCAGGATCTTGACCCTTCGACACTGAAGGAACGGTGATATATTTCCAAGTCAGGATGGTGAGTGGTTTGGAGGGGAACTTGCAGGGGGTGGTGTCCCCATGTTATCTGCTGCCCTTATTCTTCTGGACACAATGATTTTGGAAGGTGTATATGGTGGCTTGGTTGTTGCATCATATAAACTGTACACTCTGCTGCTACTGTAGGGCAGTGGTAGAGGTAGTGAATGTTGAAGGTGACGGATGGTTTACTGATCAAATGGATTACTTCTCCCTGGTGTCAAGCCTCCTGAGTGTTGTCGGAACTGCACTCATCCAGGCGTGTGCAGAGTATTGTGTCACCTTCCTGACTTGTGATTTGTAAATGGCACAAGCTCTAGTGAGCTTGGAGATGAGCTTCCTGCCACAATATTCCCAGCCTCTGACCTGCCTTTACATGTGTTTATATGGCTCGTCCAATCCAGTGGAGAGTTTTCCTATTGACTCCAGCTTTGCTGGGTTTTGTTGATGCCATTCAGTCAATGCAGCCTTGATGTCAAGGGCAGTCTCTCTCTCCCCTCATCTCTGGAATTCAGCTCTTTTGTCCATGTTTGAACCAAGGCTGTAATGAGGTCAAGAGATCAGTGCCCTGGCGGAACCCAAATAGAACATCAGTGAGCAAGTTATTACTGTGTAAGTACTCCCTGATAGCATTGTTGATGACCCTTACTGATGATTGTCAGTAGTCTGTTGGGGCAGTAATTAGCCAGGTTGGATCGGTCATGCTTATTTTTTGAGTATTGAAAATTCCCAGGCAATTTTCCACATTGGAACATAGAAGAGTAAAACACAGGAATAGGCCCTTCAGTCCACCATGTCTGTGCCAACCATAATGCCATTCTAAATTAATTTGATCTGCTATCATGTGGGCCGTACCCCTCTATCCCCTGAGTAGCCATGCGTCTGTCTAAGAGTCTCCTGAACTTTGCTATTTCTGGAAGATTGGTCTGTTTCTACCACCTGTTCTGGCAATGTGTTCCAGACGCCGACTGTGTAGAGTTTAGACTTCTCCCCTCTCACCTGAAACCTATGCCTCTGAGTGTTGGCATTGTTGGGTTATTGCCAGTTTTATGGTTGCATTGGAATACCTTGCTAGGGGCATAGCTACCTGTAAAGCCCAAATATTTGGTACTACTCCCAAAACGTTGTCAAGGTTCACGGTCTTGAAAGCGTCCAGTGCCTTCAGCCGTTTCTTGATATCACGTGGAGTGAATAAAATTGACTGGAGACTGAAAACAACAAGCACTGGAGATCATAGCAGGTCAGGCAGCATCCACAGAGAGAGAGCAAGCTAATGTTTCCAGCCGAGGTGGGGATCTCTGGAAGATGTCAAGATGGATCATCCACTCAGCACACCTGGTCAATGACTCAGTCTTGGATGCTTCAGGGCGAAAATGAGGACTGCAGATGCTGGAGATTAGAGTCTGGATTAGAGTGATGCTGGAAAAGCACAGCAGGTCAGGCAGCGTCCGAGGAGCAGGAAAATCGATGTTTCGGGACTTCCTGGTGAAGGGCTTTTGCCTGAAACGTTGATTTTCCTGCTCCTTGGATGCTGCCTGACCTGCTGTGCTTTTCCAGCACCACTCTAATCTTGGATGCTTCTGTCTTGTCTTATTATTAAGGAATAACTAACCAGTGAATATTGGGAAATGTGTAGGGCTTTCCTTAATTGATATCACCCCAGCATTTGGGAGGTCTGAAGGATGAAGAACTGATATTGGTAAGCTAGTCTTTTGACTGTAGTGACTTGTGTAATGTAGGAGAAGACCCAGTAATTTTACACGCAGTGAGCAAGGTCATCAATCTTTTCTGCATAAGATGATTGCGTTTATGATTATCTAAAAGGTCGATAGTTTAAGATTTGCAAAGTAAGGTGGAGATGAGGAGCAATCTTTTCTCTGGCCATGGTGGAATTCTTCAGTGCTGAGACCTGCAGAGCTGTGCCATTAGGTATATTCAAGGCTGAGATATATTTTTAATCAGTAAGGTAATCAAGAATTATGAAGAAGAGGCAGGAAAAGTAGAGTTGAGAATCATCAGATCAGCGAGGATCTCATCGAATGGCCTCCTATGTCTCAGGATGAAGAGTTATCTATTGTCCAGGAAAAGCACACCTAGCATTTGAAAAGATGCATGTAACCTCTCTTTGCTGTCGAGGAGGTAGGCAAATGACTCATCTGAAAGAAAAACGAAAACAGAAATTACTGGAAAAGCTCAGCAGCATCCGCGGAGGCAGAGCAGAATTAAGACTGCAGCCCTCTGAAGAAGGGAAACGTTAATTCTTGCAGGCTTGCTGGGTTTTTCCAGCAATTTTTGTTTCTGATTTCCAGAAGTTGCAGTCCTTTGGATGTTTTTTTTGTTCGTTTAGTGCGTCCTCTGAAAGACTGCCCCTCCAGCAGTGCAGCACCCTGTCAGTACTGCACACGGAATCTCCACTGAGGTTGTTGTACTCAGGTCTCTGGAGTGGGACTTGCCTCTAAGTCAGATGGCTGTGGGTTTAAGAGAGTGCTACCCACTGAACTTTGGCTGATACCTAAAGGTTGTTACATTGAACACCATGAAAATATAACTGTGGCCCCCTCGGTCGCCTTTTAAGTCTCCATATAAAAGTTGAGCATTATTTTGTGACTGCTGTTGCTTCTGCGCAACTCACAACACCATTTGGAAACAAACCAATCTGGAACAGAGCTGTGTGTAATTCAGAGCGGAGCGAGCCAGAGGGTCTGTGTTTATAGGTGGCCCGTGAAGGATGAGATTGGTTGCAACAGTATAACTTAATTCTTCTGGTGCGTCGCAATTGTAAATCTCTTGGACAGGCAGTCATTGAGGATTTACCCCACCCTTCAAAGTGAGAGCTAACCCCATCAGTTTGGAATCTTGTTAGCACTAAGCACGAAAAAGAAAGGCATACTGTGTTCATGCTGAGCATGCCTTGTGGCATTTGGCGTTTAAATCCTGAGAAAGCATTTTAATTTCTGCAGAAAATCCTCATGAAAGGTTTGCTTTGAATATTCAAGCTGCTTGGACAGCTCAGAAACTAAAAGTCAACTCGGTCAGATCATATTGCAGTGATTTAGGATGATCTTGTGCTCTTTCTCTCTCTCCCTGTTTGAACGGGGGGGAAGTCTGAGGTGAACGTGCTGCTAATATCCAGCCAGCGCTTGTGAAAATTTGCTGACAGTTTTCACAAGTGGCAGGTGGGGCTGCGTGGTCTTTGAAACCCCACGGAGATGCATTGTGATGTTTCTTAATTCGTAGGGAAAAGTTTTCCTTGGCACGGTATCAATGGGCGTCTGGAAGGAATAAAAAGCGCACTGCAGGGGACCTGATTGTTCTCCTGTGTTTCTGGCAGAGTCTGCAGCCTCTCTTGCCTAGACATGTTGTTGCAGCACAGTGCTCTCACAGACCTGCCTACTGCAGCAAGGGCTGACTGACTGACAGACAGACAGGAGACAAGTAGCAGGGAAGTTTGGGGAGCGCGCCTACTCTTTGTGCTCAACAATCAACTGAAAGGCGTGACATTCATTGACCGCAGTGCGTGTCGAGTGAGGCTGCTTTACTCCAGCTCCAATGTTGGCAGCAGCTGTGGTCTTACATATAGGGGGGGATCAGCTGTCTCTTGCCCTGCCTGAGCCACAAAGGTAATCACAACAAAGCTCTCCACTTTCCAAAAGTAAAACTGATTTGGCAATGCGAGATACCTCCAGTTATCCAACAAGCTGCTTGTTCCAGTAAACCCATTCTCCTTTCGAATCACCAAGCCAGATTTAGCACACTTGTAACTTCCTGGGCACTTTGTCACAGAATCAGCAATCCGAGCTGATTAAGGTTGAAGATCGAGGCGAAGGAGCACCCAAACCTTTTAGGAAGCTCTTAGATGCATGTTATTGTGAAGCTGCAACATCTCCTTTCTCATTTAAACTCAAATTATCTCATTCATTTCAAACACTGAGGCAGTAGTGTTAACCATTGAGCCACTGTGCCTTCTTGAACTGCTGCTGTCTGCGTGCAATGGGTTAACCAAAATGTTGTTAGGGAGGGAATCCCAGGATATTGACCCAGTGACAGAGAAGGAGTGGTGATGTATTTCCAAGTCAGGATGATGAGAGGCTTGGAGGGGAACGTGCAGGGGGTGGTGTTCCCAGGTACCTGCTGCCTTTGTCCTTCTAGATGGAAGTAGTCGTGGGTTTGGAAGGTGCTGTCTGAGGATCTTTGGTGAACTTGTACAGTGTACCTTGTTGACAGTACACACTGCTGTTACTGAGCTGGGTATATTCCCTTTAGCATCTATTACATCAAATAAAGAGTGTGGCCTTCAGTTCTGCACTGATGCCTCTGAGACTAGCCACAGGATAACCAGACAACAAGGAAAACTTCAATTCTGCTCAGTTTTGTACATATCTTTTCATTAAGATGTGTTTTGTATTTCAGACTCCCCTCTCCATAGCAGCATAGCGAAGATTGAGGACCTGTTGCTTGAATCTCTCCGTATATGAACTGATATTGCACCAATAGATGCTCACTGTGTAGCTTATGGAATCGGGATCAATTACTCTAAAGTGATTTTGCTGGCCATTACCTCACATCTTTAATCTTTTTAAGTGCATTGTGACTCAATAATGTAATTGGTAAGACATGACTAATAGTGATAGTTTGATAAGGATTTTATAATTGTGCATAAATGCATCGATTTTCCAAAGAGTGAGCTCCTTGTGCCATGCCCTTTTCCAGTGGCACGTCTTCCTGGATTGGGAGCCAAGGGCTTGTTGGAACGATTCAGTGTGGCTAGTGCAGAGAGACATGCTGGCAACCCCCATCCTCGGAGCCAGCCATGTAAAAACAATTTCAAACACCGTTTATCAATTTCACGGGAAAAAGTCAGATTACTTTGTGATCTCCCTCAGCAGTTTTGTGACAAAGCCACGTTAGATTTGATACTGGGTAATGAGCCCGGCCAGGTGTTAGACTTGGAAATAGGTGAGCACTTTGGTGATAGCGATCACAATTCTGTTATGTTTACTTTAGTGATAGAAAGGGATAGGTGTATACCACTGGGCAAGAGTTACAGCTGGGGGAAAGGCAATTACGATGCGATTAGGCAAGATTTAGGAAGCATAGGATGGGGAAGGAAACTGCAGGGGATAGGCACATTAGAAATGTGGAGCTTATTCAAGGAGCAACTATTGAGTGTCCTTGATAATTATGTACCTGTCAGGCAGGGAGGAAGCTGTAGTGTGCGTGAGCTGTGGTTTATGAAGGAAGTGGAATCGCTGGTCAAGAGGAAGAAGAAGGCTTATGTTAGGATGAGATATGAAGGCTCAG
>NC_057747.1:25170263-25189744 GCF_004010195.1 Chiloscyllium plagiosum | reverse complement strand
GTTGTGGATAGTGACGAAGGATGTTGTAGGTTACAGAGAGATATAGATAAGCTGCAGAGCTGGGCTGAGAGGTGGCAAATGGAGTTTAATGCAGACAAGTGTGAGGTGATACACTTTGGTCAGAGTAACCGGAATGCAAAGTATTGGGCTAATGGTAAGATTCTTGGTAGTGTAGATGAGCAGAGAGATCTCGGTGTCCAGGTACACAGATCCTTGAAGGTTGCCACCCAGGTTGACAGGGTTGTTCAGAAGGCATGCAGTGTTTTAGTTTTTATTAGTAGAGGGATCGAGTTCCGGAGCCATGAGGTCATGCTACAGCTGTACAAAACTCTGGTGCGGCCGCACTTGGAGTATTGCGTACAGTTCTGGTCACCGCATTATAAGAAGGATGTGCAAGCTTTGGAAAGGGTGCAGAGGGGATTTACTAGGATGTTGCCTGGTATGGAGGGAAGGTCTTACGAGGAAAGGCTGAGGGACTTGAGGCTGTTTTCGTTAGAGGGAAGAAGGTTGAGAGGTGACTTAATAGAGACATATAAGATAATCAGAGAGTTATATAGGGTGGACAGGGAGAGACTTTTTCCAAGTATGGTGACAGCACGCACAAGGGGGCATAGCTTTAAGTTGAGGGGTGATAGATATAGGACAGATGTCAGAGGTAGTTTCTTTACTCAGAGAGTAGTCAGGGTAAGGAATGGTTTGCCTGCAACGGTAGTAGATTCGCCAACTTTAAGTACATTTAAGTCGTCATTGGACAAGCATATGGACGTACGTGGAATAGTGTAGGTTAGATGGGCTTCAGATTGATATGACAGGTCGGCGCAACATCGAGGGCCGAAGGGCCTGTACTGCGCTGTAATGTTCTATGTTCTGTGCTTTGTCTACTTATCCTTGGATTGTGATCAGTTTCTGTGCCCGGGACGCAGGTCTATAAAGTGTGTCACAAACTCATTTCCCACATGGGTCTTGTACCAGAGAGTCGGCCATAGGGAGAGATGACCGATTCCATTTCCCCGTAGGTATGAGCTCTCCTCCATGCAGAAGTCCAGATTGGGCAAACTGAGCTTGGGAACCAATTTAGGCCTGTCTGATTGGTGATTGTTGGAATTGCGAAGGAGTAGCAGTTTGAGAGTTACATTGGTGTTGGACGAGATTGCAAATGACAGATCCATGCATTACTCTGCGAGTTTGCCAGCCGGCGCATTTTGTTTTCCTGTGAAGGGATTTTGAGGAAGAATTTGCATCGCACCTTCCATGACCTTGAAATGACCCAGTCTGCTGACCAGCCAATGGAACGCTTTTGAAAGTGAATGCTGTTGTAATGCAGCCAACATGCACACAGTAGGTTTCTGGCTCTTACTTGGAATGGAGAAGGCAACCTAGGTGGCAGAATTGAGAGGAATGATTGCATTTCTGCAGCAAACATTAATATGACCTTTTTTGCTAGATACACAGACCAGCCAACTAATGACTGAGAGCTTCATCAGTACATCTCGCAGTAATCGGTATGAATATTTAACTGTAGGTTCTTAACTAATGAATGACCTCCTTCTTAATCCAAGTCCATTTCAACGAGAACTGCTTGATAGAATGTTTTAACACCTCTGGGAGTTCTAATGCTTTTCACAGCCATCGGGTTAACCCTTGTGATGTTGGGAAAATGTGCCAAGGGTTTTTTTATGGAAGTGTAATCACAGAAAACAGGTTGTGGAAACCGGGTAAGGAGAAAGTAAAGAGGGTTGACCATGGACTTTGTCAAAGAAGTGAACATTAAAGAGGTTCATGAAAGAGGATCAGGAGGTGGAGAAACAGAGAGGTTAAAGGAGGGAATGACAGAGTATTCAGTCTTGTCCTCAAATTCTGAGCCAGGAGGCAAGAGGGCTTCATGAGGAGAGGAGTAAAAAGTGATGAGATATGACCTACAGTGTTGGGGGAGGTTTGAGAGGTTGGCAGCTTGAAACCGGTGAATAATTTTAAATATGAAGATGAATATATTGGAGACAAAGCAGCAGCAGATTACTAAAGATTTAGCATGATGCATGCGTGACATAATGCGGGTAGGAAATTTCAGGTGACGGTTATTTGGTGAAATACATGACTCTTGCTGAACAGAGAGATGCATTGCTGAAGCTTTTCATCCTGCAGCGTCAGGGGACACAGAAGAACACCAAATTTCAAACTATCGCAACGATTTATTCCACATGAGACATGGGTGCTGGTACATTGGCATATCGGTTCTGATTGGCTGAGGCGTTGCCATGGAGAAAGCAATTGGGAGTTGTAGAAATTTAGTATTCTTGCTTTTTGTCTTGAAGAGTTCAAGGCAGAAAAATTCAGCTCTCCCATCAAGTCAGATTCCCGTTTTGGAAGAGCTGAAATTTATCGAAGGCCAGAGAACTCATCAGGTGCCCACTGGGAGACTAGAGAGTTCTAGTAGTAACAGATAAGAGTCAGAGACAGGAGATGGGTGATGTTCCAGAGGTGTGTGAAAGCGGGAATTGTGCTGGAGGAAATCTAATTTCACTCCCTTATTTCGGGGTGCTTGCTGTGTGTCTGTGCAAGAATACACAGGAGAGAGATTTGCAAGTGGTATCTCAGTCATTATGGAGGTGCCATTTTGTATTGGAGTCCAGACACCTGGATCATTTTAGTTCCAATGCAGTCACTCTTTAACCTGACCCCTTTCTCTGGGGCTCCCCAGTGTTTCCCAGCAGTCTCTCACCCCTGCCTGTACTGGTTGGACCAATCAAGGTGTTGTAGAGTGTGTATTAAAATCTTCCTTTCTCACACCCCATGGAGCCAGGGTGAATGATGGTGTGTCTCTTACACATGGTAAGTATGCTATACAGTTGCATGTTTGTCTGCAAATATTCCCAGTAATCTTTCAAATCATGTTTATATCACATTCACAACATTAACTGACTTCATAGTAAAGGAGATTGTATCTTTGATAAGGTGGTGGAAAGGAAGATTTCTATCTGTTTGCGTGCTACCATTGCACAGTTGTATTCAGCTGTGGCTCGGATGGGAGAGTGTTTGCCACTGAATCACAAAGTTCAATGTTCAAATCCTTGGGTTAGTACAGAAACCAAGGCTGGCACTGTGGTGGAGGTATGGGTGAGTGCTGCAATGCCAGTCATGTTGCCTTTCAGGTGAGAGGTTTAAACCAAAGCTGTGTCTCCCTGCTCAGAATAATGGAAAGAACTGTAGGCCATCAGAGCTGGATAGGCAATTTGGCCTCTCAAGTACCTTTCCAGTGCACTTTGGCTGAGTAGTGCAGCGGGAGGGTGCTGGGCCCATAATCCAGAGGCCAAGGACGGCACGGTGGCTCAGTGTATAGCACTGCTCCCTCACTGCACCAGGGTCCTGGGTTCGATTCCAGCCTCAGGCTATTGTCTGTGTGGAGATTGTACATTCTCCCCGTGTCTGCGTGAGTTTCCTCTGGGTGCTCCTGTTTCCTCCCACAGTCCAAAGATGTGTAAGTTAGGTGATTTGGTCATGCTACATTGCCCATAGTATTACGTGCATTTGTCAGAGGGAACTGGGTCTTTGGAAGGTCCGTTGGGCCGAAAGAGTGTGGAATGAAACTGAACATGGCCAGTTTCTGAAGTTTTGGGATTCAGTGTTGAGCCTTCGAGGCTGTAATGTGGCTGAGCAGGAAATGAGGTGCTTTTCCTCCTGAGCTTTATTGGAACATTGCAGCAGAAATTTTAGCAAGAGTGAGCAGGCTTATTGAGCTACCTAAATGCAGGTTATTGTTGTTTTCTCTCACACCATAATGTGAAAGATTGTAAGTCAAGGCATGAATTCAGACTTTATTGTATTCTGGTGTATTGAATATTTCCCGTTTTTTTTCCCCCAGTTCATCACTCCAGGCTAATTCTTAAAGGCATGATGTCCTACACCCCCCTCCTTAGTTAATCTGCAGTTCTGCAAAACAGTGTAACCAGGCTGAGATTGCCATTGTTGTGAGGTAAAAACAATGACTGCAGATGCTGGAAACCAGATTCTGGATTAGTGGTGCTGGAAG
Source organism: Chiloscyllium plagiosum (assembly GCF_004010195.1). Taxonomy (NCBI): domain Eukaryota; kingdom Metazoa; phylum Chordata; class Chondrichthyes; order Orectolobiformes; family Hemiscylliidae; genus Chiloscyllium; species Chiloscyllium plagiosum. Next base: position 25,185,717 of record NC_057747.1, on the reverse strand, counting down.
AGCACAGCAGTTCAGGCAGCATCCAAGGAGCAGCGAAATCGACGTTTCGGGCCAAAGCCCTTCATCAGGACACTGCCTGAACTGCTGTGCTCTTCCAGCACCACTAATCCAGAATGAGATTGCCATTGTTGCCTGACTACACTCCTGTCAGTCTGAGGGTGTGTTTGACCATCTGCTCTGCTGGGCAAACAGTGAGGACTGCAGATTGCAACAAGGTGAGGTAGCTGAACATTGTGAAGACTGAGGCAGGTTTTCAGCGTGGACCCATGAGGAAAAACTACAGCTCTTTATCATCCCTGCAGCGAGGTGTCTATCAGTGCTTGAGGGAGGGTAGTGCAGGGAGTAAACAGGTTCATGCTGATTCCTTCTTTTCAGTCACTGCAAATGGCTTAGAGTTGTCAACATTCCAGGGATATCCTGGTCAGAGAACCATGTGACATAGGAGCAGACGTAGGCCATTCAGCCCATCAATTCTACTCCACCATTGACTGAGATCGTGGTTGATCTGATAATCCTCAACTCCACTTTCCAGCCTTTACCCCCATGTCCTTATGATTCCCTTCTTAGCATCCCCAGGAATTCAAAGTTTGCCTCTTGTGTCCAAATACGGTGGGACAGAGTGGGGAATGAGGAAAAGAAGCTGTAGGGATATTGAAATGAAAACCATGTCTTCTAATTTTATGTTTAACCATTTTGGTTGCTTCAGTGAATGGACGTGGGCAGCAAATCGATTTGGGCATGTTGGGGGTGGGTGGGATGGTTGGAAATGCAAGGTCAAGTAATGGGACCTCTAGGTTTATATCCAACATGAGTTGGCAGCCTGATTTGTAATGTGATTTACTGCTGGGATATTGGAGGTTGTAAAAAAAAGCACTAGCGTGTGAGTGAAAACAAATGGCTTAATTATTGGGCAGTAAAACATCCTGACACATGTCTTGTCTCTTTTGCTTATCCAAAATAGAAAGGACTTGTATTTATGCAGCATCTCAGGATGTCCCAGGGCCCTTTACAATCAATGACATCTTGCTAATGGCCTGTAACATATTTTAAATGTAACCGTATCGCAAAAAAAAACAATGTGTGCCATTTTTCTGGTTGGATCTCAGCTTTCAATAAAAAAGCAGCTATTTTGTAGCACCACAGGGGATGTTACAAACCCCAGCCCAAATCCTTCCTTTACTGTCTCTGGGCAACACCAGGAGGGTATTTAATCAAATCAAGAATTACAGATGCTGGAAATCTGAAACAACGCCTGAAATTGCTGGAGAAACTCAGCATGTATTCTGATGAAGGGTCTCTGGACCCACAACATTGTCCCTGCTTTCTCTCCATATATGCTGCTGAGTTCTCCAGCAATTTCTGCCTTTGTACCAAGTGTGTTTTTGCTAGTTTTCTGCCCAGATGTTCAGAATCTTAACAGAGAGGCATAGAATCATGTAAAACACTGAAGGAGGCCATTCAGCCTGCTATTTCCAGGCTGACTGGAGTTACTTATTGTACCCCTCTATTGGTGTGAAGCCTTGTGGACTGGCGGGTGCCTATCTGAATATTTTTTTGATTGCAATGAGGGTTTCTGCCTGTACCACCCTTTCAGCCAGTAAGTTCCAGACTGGATGGAAAAGAAAATCAATTTTAACTCCCCTCTAACCACGGCAGCCATTAACTGTGGGTGGTCTGTGCCTCTTGGTCATTGAACTCTCTGCACACAATGATAGATTCCTCCTAACCACTCTAGACCCCTCTCATCATTTTAAATTTAAATGAAATATATGCAGCATTTAAAAGGCATCATGATTAAATGTTATAATTTGCTATAAATTCTGTGTCTTACAATCTTTTTCTCCACAACCACCTGATGAAGGAGCAGCGCTCCGAAAGCTAGTGCTTCCAATTAAACCTGTTGGACTATAACCTGGTGTTGTGCGATTTTTAACTTTGAACACCCCAGTCCAACACCAGCATCTCCAAATCATAACATTTAAAAGACATCTGGATGGGTATATGAATAGGAAGGGTTTAGAGGGATATAGACCAGGTGCTGGCAAATGGGACTAGATTAATTTAGGATATCTGGTTGGCATAGATGAGTTGGACCGAAGGGTCTGTTTCCGTGTTGTACGTCTCTGAGACTCTAAGCTCACATCAGTGTGGCTGATTCTTAACTGCCCTCTGGACAATTAGAATCCCTACCGTGTGGAAACATGCCCTTCAGCCCAACCTGACCCTCCATAGGGTAACCCACCCCCCTACTACTCTACATTTACCCCAGACTAATGCACCTAACCAACACATCCCTGGACATTATGGGCAATTTAGCATGGCCAATTCACCTGACCTGCAGAAACCCACACAGACACGGGGAGAGTGTGCAAACTCCATGCAGACAGTCGCACGGGGCTGGAATCGAACCTGGGTCGCTGGCACTGTGAGGCAACAGTGCTAACCACTGAACCACCGTGCTGCCCTTTTGGGGGTGGGCAAGAAATGCCAGTCCAGCCATGATGCCCACAAAAGGATAATAAAATAAATTTACATCTTGTGAGTGGGGTCAGGGTGGGTCCTCGCTGTAGGGAATGTTTGACATTTTCTACACGCCCCCTTCATTTAGCCATGCAACAGGAGCAGCCAAGCTTTGTGATGGGAAATTAATTCATGAAACCACTTGACCCTTTTCTCTTTCATTGACCAACTGTTGGTGACCGGCCCCTGCTGGGCAGTTCTGTCGATTTGAGCAGATGGCTTAGAATCTGCACTTGCTTTCAGTTTGCAGAAGCCTCACAGGCCACCTTCTATTGGGGCCCTTATCATTCCCCACCCTGAAGGAAGTGAAAAACCAACAAATCTTGGAAAGTGCTGCACAATGGGCATTAAAAAGTGTTCAATACTTTGTGAGGTACCTTGGCTCGATTGTCATTAATGTAAGTGCTCCCTGAAGGTCCAGGATTGGTTTGTCAACATCATCACGACAGCAGTTTTGCTATTATCGAGTGGATTCCTATGGTATTCAAAGCATGACAGATGGTAATGGACTGATGGGGAAGTTCCTGTGATGTTATGTGTATTTAATATAAATGAGTCACGCATTCCTTGCTTTCTGGAAGCAAAGGTTTTTTTTAAAGCTGAGGAGTTGGGATGTCAGACAAGTTTGTGGGCCAGAACTCAAGAGGAAAACAAACAGGTTTTCTTTTCAATTCCTGCTCCCTTCACCCAAGGAAGGCAGATGCTACAAGAATATTTCTTGATGCATTCATAAATTTAAATAGTGCTTTTCAGCATCCAGTGAAATGGAGGGAGGACTCGACAGGCAGTAGGATCACCCAAACTAGCGCAAGATAATCTTTTTAATCAGACAGTCATTATTTTTCACCTTGCTGCTTTTCTCTCCTCCTTTTAAGCCAGTCCTTAAGACTCTGATCAAGCTCATGTTCCTCTCAGCCAGCTCCCCCCACAACGGTGTGGTTCCTGTAACTGAGTATTCCATCCTATGGGCCTGTATAGTTTCGAATGGCTATTTGAGCTCATGTTCCCTGCCTGCAGATTTTTCCTGTTCACATTTTGAATTGCGGAGGCTTTGACATGTGCTGTTAGCTCATAAATCTCGAATTGGAATACCAAAATCTCTTAGCAGTGGGAACTTGAGTCATTCCTAAATTAACAGGAATGGTAATTTAAATTTTCTTAAGAAGTTACAGTGCATATGATCCAAAGAGATGTCTGAGCTCCTATCTTAAATCAATGATAAATAACATTGAAGAAGTTTTGAAGTGAGGTGAAATCTCACTGTGAGATTTGTATAGTATTCTTTTGTTCACTGTTTTTAATGAGTATCTTGACCCACCTTCATTAAAACAGCTGCCATAGATTAGCATTTAAACATGTTAACAGTTAATATCATTTTAACCTTCTGAAGTGCTGCCTCTGTGTTAATAATCTAGTTTTGCAAACTTGTAAGAAACTAGCAAAGCTTTTCCCTGTTTAACCAGCCAGAAGTAATAAAATCAGATATGCCTCTTCAACATACGAGGAGTCCAACTGCAGACAGAGTCATGAACAACGATCACGTTCTACTTGAAACATTGACTCTGCTACACTGCATAGATGCTTTTTGGATTTCAGATTTCCAGCATTCATAATATCTTGCTTCCATCTTTGTATTCATGTTCGATTGGGTTGACACTGGTTTGACCTGTCACCTTGGCTGCTCAGTCCTATTGGGTTATGTTATAGAGTCATAGAGATGTACAGCATGGAAACAGACCCTTTGGTCCAACCCGTCCATGCCGACCAGATATCCCAACCCAATGTAGTCCCACTGCCGGCACCCGGCCCATATCCCTCCAAACCCTTCCTATTCATATACCCATCCAAATGCCTTTTAAATGTTGCAAATGTACCAGTCTCCACCATATCCTCTGGCAGCTCATTCCATACACATACAACCCTCTGTGTGAAAAAGTTGCCCCTTAGGTGTCTTTTATGTCTTTCCCCTCTCATCCTAAGCCTATGCCCTCTAGTTCTGGACTCACCCACCCCAGGGAAAAGACTTTATCTATTTACCCTATCCATGCCCCTCATGATTTTGCAAACTTCTATAAGGTCACCCCTCAGTCTCCGACGCTCCAGGGAAAACAGCCCCAGCCTGTTCAGCCTCTCCTTATAACTTAAATCCTCCAATCCTGGCAATATCCTTGTAAATCTTTTCTGAACCTTTTAAAGTTTCACAGCATCCTTCCAATAGGAAGGAGACCAGAATTGCACACAGTATTTCAACAGTGGCCTAACCAATGTCCTGTACAGCTGCAACATGACCCCCCAACTCTTGTACTCAATACTCTGACCAATAAAGGAAAGCATACCAAATGCCTTCTTCACTATCCTATCTACCTGCGACTCCACTTTCAAGGAGCTATGAACCTGCACTCCAAGGTCTCTTTGTTCAGCAACGCTCCCTAGGACCTTACCATTAAATGTATAAGTCCTGCAAAAATTTGCTTTCCCAAAATGCAGCACCTTGCATTTATCTGAATTAAACTCCATCTGCCACTTCATAGCCCATCTGGTCCAGATACTGTTGTAATCTGAGGTAACCTACTTCGCTGTCCACAACACCTCCAATTTTGGTATCATCTGTAAACTTACTAACTGTACCCCATGAGGTTTATGACTGAAAGACTGTACTATGTCCATTTTTACTGTACTGTGTTTCAGTCATGGCTTTATGTAAGAGGGACTATTGAGTGACTTAAGAGCTAACAAACTCTTTATTTGCTTAAAATACTATGTTTTGGAGGTTGGTTAGTTCAGTTGGCTGGATGGCTGGTTTGCAATGCAGACTTATGCCAACAGTATGGGTTCAATTCCTGTACCGGCTCCTTCTCAACCTCTCCCCGGTATGGTGACCCTCAGGTTAAACTGCCACCAGTCATCTCTCTCTCCAATGGGAAAGCAGCCCTATGGACTGGTAAAACAATAGTACAGATCTGTTTTGTATCAGCTATTCCATCATCTCCTCTCAGAGTCTCAGTAGCATGTGACTACTGATACTAGTTATCATCATCATCGTATACACTATTGTGTCATTAACCCATACATTCTCATTGTACTACACGGTGGTTGGATTTCTCTGCCTCTCCTTCTGTGAATTGCCTCTCAATACCATTCGTCTGTCCTTATGTTTCCATTCAAGTGGTTTGATGTCAAAGCTATAAAACATTTTGTGTCATTTTGCTACACCAGAGGTGCTATGTATAATTTAGGCTCTTCACATTTGATCAAGTTGTTAGGGTATTCGTCTTTCTGACAAAGGTCTAGCCCCAGTCGTTTTGTAACCCCCCTGTCCAGCTTATCATTGCTTTTATTTTGCAGCTTTTACTGGTGCCACCCTCTGGCGTTGCCCCCCATTCCTTACACATTCTTTCTATTTAAATAACTATCCAATCCCCTCCTCGAATGCTTCAATTGACTCTTGTTTCCACCAGACTTGCACTTGTTGTTTTAAAATCCTCTTTCTCATATCACAGAGAGAAGGTGTTTCCTCATGTGGGGGAATCTAGAATGAGAGGTCAATGTTTTCGGATGAGGGGTAGCAGATTTCAAACAGAGGTGAGGAGGAATTGCTTCTCTTCTAGGATCATGAATCCGTGGAATTCACTCCCCCAGAGTCCGGTGGATACTGGGGCATTGAGTAAATTTGAGGAGGAGATAAGCAGATTTTTAATGGGTAATGGGTTGAAGGGTTATGAGGAGCAGGCAGAAAAGTGAAGTTGAGGTCAAGATGAGATCAGCCATGATGGTATTAGATAGTGGAACAGGGGGATGAATGGCTGAACCCAGGCTCCTAGTTCTTATATTCTTACATTTGTTTGAAATCTATGCCCTGTCCTTCTCAATCATTTCACAAGCAGGAACTATTCTCCCTATGCACTCTATCTAGCTCCCTTAGGATTTTGAAAACCTCTATCAGATCTCCTCTCAGACTTTTTTTTCTCTCTCAAGGAGAACACTCTTTGATCTAACTTTACATCCGGTATTTCTCATCCCTGAAACACATCTTGTCAATCTCCTCTTTCCTCTGCCACCTCTCCAAAACCTGTACATCCTTCTCATAGTATGGTGCCTGGGACAGGACACAATGCTCTAGCTGAGCTGTATGAAAGGTTTCATGCAGTTGCAGTTGAGAAGTGTGGTGCTGGAAAAGCACGGCAGGTCAGGCAGCATCCAAAGAGTAGGAGAGCTGACGTTTTGGGCTTAAGCCCTTCATCAGGAATCGTGCAGTTGGAGCACATTTTTATCAGGATGATTCCCACCAGTGCATATTTTAACACTACCCTTTGCTTATTCAATAGCTCGATAGTTCTTTGCCGAGAATTGGGTCTTATCAATTTTGCAGGATTGCAGCTTTGGGATGCAAATTTAACAGAAAAAAAATGTGTCCAGAATTATTCTGTTTGATGAAATGTTCTATGTCAGTGAGGTTATGCTCCAAAGGTGGTGGTGGGGAGGGGCGGGGGGCGGTTGACGTGTTGGGGGAAGAGAGATGAAGACAGAGAGAGAGGGGGGAAAGAAAGAGGAAAGAGAGAAGGGAGAGGAAAGAGAGAGAGAGAGAGAGGAAAGAGAGAGAGAGGGGAAAGAGAGAGAGGAAATCAAGCCATGAGCTCCCAGAATGAAGCCCACACTCATCCCGATAAGTGTTAATAAGATCTTCAGGAGGTTACAATTCTGATTTCCCTGATTGAAAATCCAAGTACTATGGGATAACTATTGCATGCAGAAGCAAGACGTCTTTCTGACTGACTCTTACATAGGAATTCCAGTTGCTTGGATGGCCTGGATAACAGAAACTTTACTGTATTCCGAATGCATGCGGAAACTGTTTCAGTGGTGGATTGGAGAGCTCGGGCCCATGATGGGTGCTTGCTTTGTGGAAGTGGATGATGTGTCCAGCGATCTGTCCTGACAATCTGATAAAACAGTAATCCCAGTATATCATTGAGTGCTAAAGTGTTGAGCTGTTCAGTTTGAAAATCAACAATACCCGTGGGAGGGAATGACATGTAACGACTCAAAATCCTTCATTGTCCTTCTTTCAACTGGTTTCTTCCCCTCCCGGCTAGTTTGGGAGCTCCTTGTGGACTACAGCAACAGTGTTTGCAAGTTCTCCAGCGCTGTGAGATGGATTTCCCCTCTCTTGATGTAGTGCTTTGGAGAATATAACTTGCTGTTCCCTGAGGTCTACTGATCCAGGTTTCAAGTCCCCCCACCGCAGCTTCACTGAGCTGGGATTTTCAATCTATGAAAGGGTAGCAATGCTGTCAACAGCCTTGCAGTGTAATTGTCGCTGTATGCCACTCTGTCAGTGCCACACAGCGTCTGTGGGCATTTCCTTGATGATGCCACTTGCTCAGTGTTACATACCCTCAGTGCAGTGCTCCCTCATAGCACATATTCGTACCCCATTTCCAGGACCAATGGCAGGGTGAATTCTGTGTTTTCAGTGAATATGTTAAGAATAGCAAAGGCTCAAATCTCACCTGTAAGTTTTAACATTCAGAGTGACCCACTCTGTGAATTTAGTGATCACTGAGATCGTGTTGTGTACACAGGAACTTGAATGTTACTGGCAAGATCACAATTACCATTGAGCCAAAGACAGATGGAAGAAATAATTTGGATTATCTGAGCCACTTTAAGTTGATTTAGCCAACTTACAAGATGGAAAGCATTTACAATTTGTTAAAGACATAAATAAATAAGCAAATGAAGGGATTTGGGAGAAGGTTGGAAACCTCGAGTTCACATCAGCTCTGAACGTAAGTGGCAGAAATAAAAATAGAAATTGTTGGAAAAACTCAGCAGGTCTGGCAGCATCTGTGGAGAGAGAAACAGAATTAACATTCTAAGTCAGGTGACTGCTCTTCAGAATTGAAACAGCAGGGTAGGATGGAAGGGCTGAATAGCCTGTTCCCACTTTTATTCCTTATGGTCCTCTTACAACGTTATTGTGTAACTTTGCATTAAGGTTGTATGCTGTGCACTGCAGGTGAGTAGGAATAACTGTGTTCATCTCTGATTCCCTAAGATAAAGTTGGATGAAATAGTTTTGATGAAAACACATAGGCTTGAAGCATTAACTCTGTTTCTCTCCACCTGATATTGTTATAACCTGCTGAGGACATCTCAGAATTTTCTGTTTTTATTTCAGCATCCACAGTATTTCACTTTTTGATAACAAAGAAAGGTACCCTTTTCTACTTCAACTGACAACAGAAATCCCGATTTCGATCTCTCAATTCATTCTCTTCAGTAGTCATTCAACCTCCTTAGGCTTCACAGATGTGCCTCTGGGTTTTTTTCCCCTTTCCCAATACTGTCTTTTCACATTAAGTTATCTCCTGGGGGTTCTCAGTCTATCTCCAGCTAGGCCAAGACTCCAGCCTTGTTCAAACTTTTTCACAAATGAGCTTTTCAAATTGGGGGTGAGTTCCCATCAGAATTCCGCATGGTGAATGAAGAGTCGCCACTTTTTCCTCTGAAGGTGTAGATCTAGCCAACAGTAGCCAGTTGCTTGCTCCTCCCTTTGAGATACATGTCACTCAAAACCAGAAACTGCTCTGCCTATGCTTCAATCATCTCCCTGAACTTATAGGAAAGCCTATAATCTGATCTCAGAATGCCTTTCTCCAATCTCCTCACCATTGCAACATGAACCACCCATTATCTAAGAGCTACCTTCATGTACCACTGCTTTCCATCTTATGAACAAAGTTCCTACACAATCACTTGCAAGTTGATGGCAGTAACAAATTTCTGGGTTTTGGGAAATCTAACATCTCTCGATTGTGGACATAGAAGCAGCTGCCATTGCCCCCATTTGACATGTTCATTTTGACAAAGTAATGTGATGTGCCCTTTGACAAACTGTCAGATACTGTAATCCCAGTTACAGGTACTACCTAATCAACCTCTTCAGTTTTCGGGAGTAGGTAGTCCTCCTTGCTCACAGATTCACAGATAGGGTCACTGCCTCTGTACAACAAGAACACCTTAGCAACCTGTTCCTGCATGCTATGACACACATCTGGAGGAGCTGAAACCTAAACTCAGTCCATCTGACTCAGAGGTAGGGACACTACCACTGTGCCATAAGATCTCTAGCCTTAGTCCCATGTTTCCTTTCAGTTAACCTACCTTTAAAGATATAGTTCCAGAACATGGTAATCTTTATGGACCAAAAGAAATAGTCCAACAACATTATAATCCTAACCTCACGTCTGTACCAATGAGTGGAGTTCTGAGAGGAGTTTAGCTCAGTAAGAGTTAACATGTGAGATTTTGCTAAGAGTGTCACTCTAATCCTGAACAAGCTGAAATGAGTTCATGGGGCATGACAGAGTGTCACACCAAAGGGGTAATGGGCCATGTGAACAGACAATGTCTTTTCATAAAGTGTATCCAATTACTTCAGAGACATTTCCTGTGAGAGGGACTAAGTGCTAATCATATTGGGTAGCTGCTAATGGTTTATGGCATTCTGGTACTGCTGTGCTCAACTCTTTCATCTCTCCTGATACTCTGAAACATAACCAGGTTACTTGGTCACCAGCTGAAAGACAGAGTTAGTAGTGGATTAAAGAGGAACCTTGCTGTTTCACACTAAAATGCACTGCCAAGGGGACTGTGTCAGACTTACAGATTAGTAAATTTCAGCACTGCCTTTTGACTGGGTTGAAGGCTTCCTTTAAATAAACTGAAGTGTTGCAACTGATAACGAATGCAATTCCTCTTGCTGTCGATTTTTCGGTTTTGTCCAACAGTGACAGGCGAACGTTGACTGTCTTCACTGAGTTACTGAAGCTGACAGATGGCAGCAGGACAGTTAACCTGTACTGGACCTTTCCTCCATCAGCTGTCCATCTCCATTCCATTACCACAGCAGAGAGGGCAATGGATGAAAAGATGTACTCTGCAGTGGATTTGAATACATGCATACAGAGGCTTTTGCTGCAGAGGCTGGCCCTCAGAATACACCTTTCATGAGCCTCAGTTATCCCAAAGTGCATTATGAAATGAAGTGAAGCAACGGTGCTTCACGCAGCGAGCTCCTGTTTAAAAAAAAGGCACAATAAATGACCTAGTTCGGTGATGTTGGCTGAGCATTAACTATTGACCATGACCCAAGGGAGAATCTCCAGCCCTCTGGAATTGTACCATAGGAGGTTTGTTTTGCATTGTCCACCTGAGCTCTGATTAACATCTGACTTGAAAGATGCAACAATTCCTCAGGCTTCAGAGTGACATTTGAACCCATGACTTTCTGAGTCAGAGGTTTGAGTATTACCCACTGGATCACATGATATTAAACTCAACCTCATCTGTAGCTTGTGTTCATTTCCTAATAAATAGTTAGCATCAGGAAAATAAAACTCACTCAATTCAGACATTTCACCATCTTGCTTAGGCCTGGGAGTGAGGCTGTTACAAATTATGTGCATTGCTCCATCTCATAAAGAGCAGGAAGAGACACCAGTTGAAATAGTCACTTGGTAGTGCAGAACTCCAGTCGTACTGAACACAGATGCATGTTGCAGAAATTTATTATTTTGTGCTCATCAGGAAATCTACTGTAATGCCACATTTCAAAATATCAGAACAGTTAAGCAATAGGTAGAACAAAATGCCTACTCTTAAATTTGGCAGCATTTGCTAAACTATTCTGAGTGTGTTACACTAACATTGAATTGAAGAAAATCAGTTGAGCCCGTAATGTGGCTCATTGTTGGAAACAGCAAACATTCACACACAGTGTGTCACAAAAGCATAATCTCAAACCCCATGTCTGCTTCAAATTTACAAACTTGGGTAGCATATTGTTCCCCATTACTTTCTTCCATGAAAGACCTTGGCAAATCAGAGTAGATTGTTAATCAATCAGCGCCTAGAAAAACTGATGTGATAGTTTGAAAACTGACATTCTCGCAGTTGTCCTGATAACTGTAAGATAAGAATCTTCAGTAACATATCAGCAGCACAGTGACTGCTTCATGTGTGACAAATCTCACTTGTGTCAATGGGTTGAAATCTGTGTTGAAGTGGGTTCATTCACTCCCATGTTCACTCCCACTTTCTCTCACACACTCATGCTCCCTCTCTCTCTCTCACTCACACACACTCTCTTACACCCACATCCTCTCTTTCACATGCACTCTCTCTCTGTCTCACACACACACATTCTCACGCACACACTCTCCCTCTCATACATTCTCTCTCTCTCTCTCTCACCTGCACACAAACTCTCTCATACATACACATTCTCTTTCACACACTGTCTCACACACACTCACACTACACACAATCTGTCTCAGACACACACTCACATTCACTCTCTGACTCTTGCACACTCACTCTCTCTTCCATACTGGCAATGAAAGGATGTGATACATATGCAAACATACATCCACACATGCACACACACACTGGCAAAGAGAGGGAGACACATAAACACACAGAGGCCCACACCAGGCAAGAGAGACAGAATACCCTATACTACAAGCCCACCGACTCCTGCAGCTACCTAGACTACACCTCCTCCCAACCCTCCTCCTGTAAAAACGCCATCCCTTATTCCCAATTCCTCTACCTCTGCCCCACCTATTCCCAGGATGACCAATGCCATCGCAGAAAGTCCCAAATGGCCTCCTTCTTCCATGACCACAATTCCCCTTCCCATGTGGTTGACGATGCCCTCCAGCGTACCTCCTCCACTTCCCACACCACCGCCTTTGAACCCCACCCCTCCCAATGCAATGAGAACAGAACTCCCCTGGTCCTCACCTTCCACCCCACCAACCTCCGCATGCAACGCATCATCCTCTGCCACTTCCACCACTTATAAACGGACCCCACCACCAGAGATGTATTTCCCTCCCCACCTCTATCAGTGTTCCGAAGAGACCATTCCCTCCGTGACTCCCTCATCAGGTCCACACCACACCCCACCAGCCCATTCCCCACTCCTGGAACCTTTCCCTGCCACTGCAGGAAGTGCAAAACTTGCGCCCACACAACTCCCCAAGGGATCTTCCACATCCGACAGAAATTTACCTGTACCTCTACCAATGTCATCTACTGTATTCTTTGCACCCGATGTAGTCTCCTCTACATGGGGGAGACAGAATGCCTTCTTGCGGATCGCTTCAGAGAACATCTCTGCGACACCTGCACCCACCAACCTCACCGCCCTGTGACTGAACACTTCAACTCCCCTCCCACTCTGTCAAAGACATGCAGGTCCTGGGCTTCCTCCATCACCAAATCCTAACCACCCAACGCCTGGAGGAGGAATGCTTCACATTCACCTTAGGACCCTGCAACCACACAGGATTAATGTGGATTTCCCCAGTTTCCTCACTCCTGCACCCCCAAACATTATCCCAGTCCTCAGCCTCCAACTCGGCACTGCCTTCCGGACCTGACCATCACCTTTCCAATCTATCCGCTCCACCCTCTTGTGTGATCTATCACCTTCTCCCCCAACTTCATCCACCTATTGCTTTCTCAGCTACCTCCCCCAAAACCCCACCCCATCCCATTTATCTCTCAGCCCCAACCAACGATGCCTCATTCCTGATGAAGGGCTTATGCCCGAAACATTGATTTTCCTGCTCCTCGGATGCTGCCTGACCTGCTGTGCTTTTCCAGCACCACACTCTCGAGTCTGATCTCCAGCATCTGCAGTCCTCACTTTCTCCTAGAATACTCACATACACCCAAGCACACTGGCAAAGAGAGAAATACATATACACAAACAAGCACAGAAACTGTACCGAACCAGTGTCTAAGACAATATCAGGTAGAGGTTCTACTCAGGAAACCCCCGATCCCTGTGGCGGAAGATGTGCAGACTCTGGGACAATGAGGTAAAAGATAACCAGAACCAATTCTCCCAAGATTTCCATCGAGCCTGGGCCAACATTAGACCAAGGAAGCACTCTCACCAATTCCAAAAGATTTGTGTTTGATTTGAATTTCTGTCACTTTATGAATGTGCTGCCTAGTTCCACATGGGTATAGCTGCTGATTACTTTCATTAATATTACAAATTATTTCAGGATGATAATAAAAAGAGGGAAGGCTATAGATAAATGAAGTGCAGCTAATTTGATAATGTCTCTGTTCTGGTTTCTGGAGTCTGATAAAGGTTTACAAAATTATGAGGGGCATGGATAGGGTAAATAGGAAAAGTCTTTTCCCTGGGGTCAGGGCGTCCAGAACTAGAGGGCATAGGTTTAGGGTGAGAGGGGAAAGATATAAAAGAGAATCTAAGGGGCAACTTTTTCACACAGAGGGTGGTACAGGTATGGAATGAGCTGCCAGAGGATGTGGTGGAGGCGGGTACAATTGCAACATTTAAGAGGCATGTGGATGGGTATATGAATAGGAAGGGTTTGGAAGGATATGGACCGGGTGCTGGCAGGTGGGACTAAATTGGGTTGGGATATCTGGTTGGCATGGATAGGTTGGGCCGAAGGGTCTGTTTCCATGCTGTACATCTCTATGACTCTAAGTCTGCTTGCAGAGGTAAATATTGTATTTTTAAAATCTCAGATCTATGCAGAGATGGCTTTAGTTTCCATGTGTGTAATATGTTTTAAATCACAGAGCTTTGAAATGTCTGCTCCATACTTCCGTAAAATAAATAATACCTTTTATTGGTAAGAATGGAAGGAGCTGTTCATTGTGATACCAGGTCATATGGAACAAAACTTTGAATTCATAGGGCTTCAGGTAAATCCTCAGTCTTACCATCCTCTGCATTTCTGTTCAATAAAACCTGTTGCTGTTCCCTCATGTTAGTGTAGAGGTCACATTGCTGCTACCTCTAGCTCGTGTTTTCAGCATTTTTGATATGAAGCTGTGCTTGGTCGTTAAGTCTGTTCGATGATGTGGAGGTGCCGGTGTTGGACTGGGATGGACGAGGTCAGAAGTCACACGACACCAAATTATAGTCCAACGGGTTTATTTGAAATCACAAGCTTTCAGAGCGCTGCTCTTTCATCACCTGACTATAACCTGGTGTCATGTGACTTCTGGCCCAGTCTATTCAAGGGTGAGATAGGTTTTTAATCAGTGAGGGAACCAAGGATTATGGGCAGGAAAATAGATGAGGATTATCGGATCAGCCATGATCTTATTGAATGACAGAGCAGACTCAATGGGCTGAATAGCCTGTTTCTGTTCCTACGTCTTACAGTCTTATTTCCTACATTACAACAATGGACACTTTTTCAAATTACTTTATTGGTGTGCGGTGCATTGGAGCATCCTGAGGTCCTGAAAGACGCTATATGAATGCAGGGTCTTTCTTGACTTTCTCTATGCAGAGTGCTGGAGATGACCACCCGCTCTCCTCCCCCCCCCCCCCCCCCCAGTAGTGGCTGCTACTTCGAGCTATCAGTAATGGGAGAGTACTTGTGACATTGTTTTGATTCATTCCTGTGGTGAGGTGCATCCAGGGGTAACTTGAGATCGAAAGCAGCACAGGGAACTGAATAACTAAAGTGCCACCACTTTAAAAAAAGGTCTTTTATTTAAGGTTACAAAATTGAGAAATTAAACAAAATTAGATTTGGGGCAGAATTGAAATAAACCTTTGTTCTTTCCCCCCCACTATTTATTAACTAACGTGTTTACAGAAGCCGATGCAGTGACAGATAAGAACTGGCAGCTGCATACACTTCACTTCAATCCTTGCCCTTTAATGAGATGGTCTTCCTAAGGAGCCTGAGGCAGGATCCCAGGCAGCCTGGACATCCGTGGCCATGCTGAGCAGACCCCACAGTTCTGGCCTTGGTCCAGCACATGTCCCAGAAATGGTGCCATCCATCGCCTATCACATCGTCTGGATAGGAAATTAAACATGCAACAAGCAAAAGGATTGAAACTGACCGTTCTGAGA
>NC_057747.1:25161459-25168804 GCF_004010195.1 Chiloscyllium plagiosum | reverse complement strand
GAGTGTCAGTATTTACAGGGGGGTCCCTGGGGGGTGTGTGTCAGTATTTACAGGGGGTCCCTGGGGGGAGTGTGTCAGTATTTACAGGGGGGGTCCCTGGGGGAATGTGTCAGTATTAGGGGTAGATTGGTGGGAGATGAGTGTTCCCTGAGATTAATCACTGGGACTCTTGAGGATTGTGACACATTCCTTTCTCATGTTGTTTATTTGTGTGATATTAGTTGTGCTGGCAAGGCCAGGATTTGTTGTCCATCCCTCATTGCCATTGATCATGCCTTGCTGGGTAATTTCAGAGGGCAGGTAAGAGATAACCACATAGCTGTGGGACTGGAGTTACATATCAGCCAGTCCAGGTAAGGATGGTAGATAAAAGCAAATTACTGCAGATGCTGGAATCTGAAACCAAAAGAGAAAATGCTGGAAAATCTCAGCAGGTCTAGCAGCATCTGTAAGGAGAGAAAAGAGCTGATGTTTCGAGTCTAACTGACCCTTTGTTAAAGCGGATTCCTTTTGTGCGTGTGAACCAGATGGGTTTTACAACAAGGATTCTTTCATGGTCATCATCATTGATGACTAACTTTCAGCTCCATGTTCATTAAATTTAAATTCCACCTTCAGATACAGTGGCAACTGAACCTGTGACCCCCAGAGAATTTGTTAGGTTGAGCTCGCTTACTGACAATTACCACTATACTACTGCCTTCCCAAAGAACGTTGCTCTTATGCTGTGAATCAATGTTGTACCCAGCCCAGAGAGGTTCAAACAATATTTATGCTTCATGCTGTCACATTTATTAAAGACAGAGACATATTTAAAGAATCTACTTTTATTTCTTTCATCCAACATGTTTTTGTCAAGCTGTCTCCTAACATTCCAATATCTGAGACCTAAATTTTGTTTTCCTACACAGTTATTCTTGCTAACAGGTCTGTGAAACATGAAAACAATTTCAGTTTAATTATCACAGCATGCCTGTAATTCCTACAGTGGCACTGCCTAAAATGGATAGACGCCCCTCTTAATTTGGCCATTTCCTTAGCCTGTTCTGTGTTAGTGGTTCTTTTTGTGAGATGTCTGGAACTGAATTTGATCAGCCCAACAAAATGAGGGATCGCTGGCATGCAGAGTCCTGGATTGGATTCTTCTGTCAGTTTTTATTTTGAAAATCTGAGTCTGTGATGGGGGGGGGAGCGGAAATGGATGTGTTTTGTGTTTCCCTGCCAACAGTCCATCAGTTGGTTTGTATAGTAACCTCACTGACTCTGAGGGATGTGCAGAGTGTGTCCATACTGGGAGGTTGGACTGGGGAGAGAATGAGAAGGAACATCATCATGTTAGGTTTTACTGTTTGGCGGGCTCTCTCTCAAAGTCACCTTTTCACCGAGACACCAGAGACGTGGAAGCAGTGAGTCATTAATACAGCTCTGGCCCGACTCAAGTCTTAGAATAAAGATTTCCCTCAGCTGTGGTAAATGCCAAGTCAAAAATTGGTGCATTAATCTTGAATCCCACTATAGTGCCATTGTTGATGTCCTCCCAATATTATTAAATACTGCTCTTAATCTCGGAAGAACAGAACAATTTTAATAGAAGGTGGAAAGTCATACAACAATTTATCTTTAAGCTGCAGATGTAATAAAGGTCTTGTTTATCTAAAGCATCACTCACAGCTGTGGGATGTCCCAAAGCCCTGGTTGGACAATTGCTCACTTTCTTCGTAACAGTGACTACACTTGTATGGAGGAATTCATGGCAGGAATTCAGTGCAGCAGCCAATTTGTGTGCAGCAAGCTCCCAAAGTCACACTGTAATAAAATGACCAGATGATGTGTGTAAAAGTGGTGTTGGCTGAGAGGTGTGTTTTATGGGGCTCAGAGCACACCTCATTGTTCTGTACCAGCTCTCCAGTTGTTGCTTACAATAAGGTAGATTTGCTGCCACTATCATGCTTCAGAGAAAACACTTGCGAACAATGTTCCCTGTAAGCTGTACGCCCACACGTTCCCGACACGTGAATCCACGTGCTCATGAACGGCTTCCATTTTCAGAGGCCACTGATATACACAGACCTCAGAAGATTGCACAGCACCAAAAGAAAATTACGCAGAATGTAATTGCTGGGCTATTTTAGTGAAAAAAGGCTCTTGTCTTAAACAAGATGTAGTTTGGTGCAGGATAGCAATGACCTTACACTAATGCAATCGTCATTATTACAGAGCAGGACGCAGTGGTTAGGTCTTATCCCTTTGAGATCCGAGCCTGTTCTCTTAACACCCAGCTCATATAACATCATCGCATTAGGCAGTGCTTAAGGGGCTCCTTTGCATTAACTCTTTCGGAAACTTATATTCTGGTATTCAGAAATCACACGACACCCAGGTTAAAGTCCAACAGATTTATTTGAAATCACAAACGTTTGGAGCGCTGCTCCTTCGTCAGGTGGAATCCTCCTTCTGACATTGTCCACCTCAGTCCAACACCAGCACCTCCACTTCATTGAATAGACTTAACAGCTTTGTTTACATTTATTGTCAAAAATGCGAAAAATCAGAGCTAGGATTAGCAGCAATGTGACCTCTACACTAATATGAGGGAACAGCAACAGGTTTTATTGAACAGAAATACAGAGACAGAACAGTAAGACAGAAGATTTACCTGAAGCCCTATGAATTCAGAGTTTTGTTCCGTATGACCTGGTATCACAATGAACAGCTCCTTCCATTATTACCAATAGCTATCCTTACAATGAAAATATTATTTACTTTACAGAAGTATGGAGCAGACATACTTGTGGGTGGCACAGTGGTTAGCACTGCTGCCTCACAGCGCCAGAGACCCGGGTTCAATTCCCGCTTCAAGCGACTGACTGTGTGGAGTTTGCATGTTTTCCCCGTGTCTGCGTAGGTTTCCTCTGGGTGCTCTGGTTTCCTCCCACAGTCCAAAAATGTGCAGGTTAGGTGAATTGGCCATGCTAAATTGCCTGTTAGATGCAGGGGTAAATGTAGGGGAATGGGTATGGGTGGGTGCGCTTCGGCGGGTCGGTGTGGACTTGTTGGGCCGAAGGGCCTGTTTCCACACTGTAAGTAATCTAATCACATTTCAAAACTCTGTGATTTAAAAAAATGTTACACACATGGAAACTAAAGCCATCTCTGCATAGATCTGAGATTTAAAAAATACAATATTTACATGCCTCAAATAAACCTGTTGGACTCTAACCTGGTGTCGTTGGCCTCTGGCCTTGTCCACCCCAGTCCAACATCGGCACCTCCACATTGTACATTCTTGTCGAACAGGACGGAATGGGGCAAACTCCTCAGCTTCACACTTTGAATTGTTGCTATGGGATATTTTTGCACCTACCTGGGAGGGGAGATGGGGCAGCTATTTGGGTTGGAAATCAAAACTGCATAGCTGACTCTTAATCTGTTTAGTACTGGCAGCAACAGACACCACTAACATAATCACCGGGAATGTATTGAATAATGTATTTTGGTGTCTTAACTGAAGTCAGCATTTGGCTCCCATTCTGTGGGTATAATTCACTGGGAGATCACATCATATGAGAGTTCTAATGATGGTCTCCACATCCTGTAAAATGAATTGGCTGCGAACAGCAATTCCGTTGTACTCCAATTTAGTAAACAATACTTTTAATGTTGAATAACTGCCACCGTGGACAAAGACTTCATGCTTGGTCTGCTCAGGGAACAGTAAAACAGAAGGCAGATCAGACACCAGTACTGCTGCATAACTCAAATAACATCTCATATTTTCCACCCTGAGTCTGCACAGGGACTAAGCTGCAGCAAAAAGATTCTCAGTCTAAATAAGGTTATTACAGAAAGTCTGCAGAAGGATCCTGGTCAGCAATAATATTGTTGGAGCAGACCCAAGATCCATTAGGGTCAAATGTTTATCAAGTCTAAAGGGAGCAGATGGGATGTCCAGTTAATCGCCCATATTTACTGCTGGCAGGACCTGATGCAGAGGGCTGGCTGACTTTAATAATCCCAGTTCTGGGCAGGAGGTGCTTAATAGAGTCATACAACATTGAAACAGACCCTTCAGTCCAACCAGTCCATGCCAACCATGTTCCTAAACTAAACCAGTCCCACCTGCCTGCGCTTGGCTCATATCCCTCCAAACATTTCCTATTTGTGTACCTATCCAAATATCTTTCATTCATTGTAACTGTACCCACATCCATCATTTCCTCTGAAAGTTCATTCCCCACATGAACCACTCTCTGTGTAAAAAAAAACACAAAAATTACCCTTCATGTCTTTTTCTATCTTTTTCCTCTCACCTTAAAATTATGCCCTCACCCCACTGCCCCAGCCTTGAACTCCCCCACCCTAGCGAAACGACACATACCATTTACCCTATCGAAACACGCTATGATTTTATAAACCACTATAAGGTCACCCCTCAACCTGTCTGCCAGTCTCACCCAGTATACCCAGCTAAAAGCTAAATTGTAGACAAATGCCAGCTTTCTCTCAGCTGCTTGAGCTGTTTCCCGTGGTGATAGATTCCTGCCACCACCTTCTTCAAGTGTAAGAAACTGCAGGACCTGCTTGGTCCTGCTTGGTGGGAGAGGTACCCCTCTTTATCAGCCACGCTGGTGGAATAGACTCGAGAAGCTGGAATGATCTCAGCCTGTTCGTGAACCTGTAATGAGTTAAAAAGTCACCATGAGGTTTCCAAAATTATGAGGGGTATGGATTGGATAAATAGACAACCCATGGCGTCGGGGAGTCCAGAACTAGAGGGCATAGGTTTAGGGTGAGAGGGGAAAGATATAAAAGAGACCTTAGGAGCAACGTTTTCACACAGAGGGTGGTACGAGTATGGAATGAGCTGCCAGAGGAAGTGGTGGAGCTGGTACAATTGCAACATTTAAGAGGCATTTGGATGGATATATGAATAGGAAGGGTTTGGAGGGATATGGGCCGGGTGCTGGCAGGTGGGACTAGATTGGGTTGGGATATCTGGTCAGCATGGACGGTTTGGACTGAAGGGTTTGTTTCCATGCTGTACATCTCTATGACTCTATGCAGTTGATGATATAATGATTATAATGTTTTGAAAGCCCTTCATTAGTTGTGCGGTGGTTAGAACCACCCCAAGATTGAAAGGGGTGATATCAGTGCACTGTTGAGTGAATTTCATAAACATCTCTTTCCTCACTCTGAGTATCTCTTCAGTCCATGGACTGTATCTGTTCAAGACGTCAGCTCAGCCCCATCTTCAGCCGGGCACAATTAGGGAGCAGCCGAAACTCCTCATCAGCAGGGTGCATCTTCGAAATGAATAAAAAGGTTACAAAGGGAATAAGGAAGTGAAAAAAAGCTGCATTTCCTTGCCTCCTTCACAACCTGAGAGTGGTGCAAAGCACTAGTCGACATGTTTGATGTGTAGGGACATTCAGGTTTCCACAAACTGTTTGCTGGTTATCAGGTTCTATGTTTGTTTTACATTGATTGTGGGATAAATATTGCCCTTTTGAGAAAGGGATCAACCACCAGTCCATCAATCTGCGACATACTACATCTTTGTGGGTGGGTCAGTGATAGCGAAGCAAGGAGAGCTGCTGTCCAGATCTCACTACCACATGGGTCACATGTTGTACATATACCTTACCTTTAAGAGGGCTCAGCTTTAAGGATTCCACATGCTCTGACAATACAATATTGTGACTCTACCTGCCAGTTGCTCTGCTCTGAGCCTCCAAGCTGCTCACTTAGAAATCACTTGAATTGCTGTAATGTCTGCCTCATAACTTAGAATGTGTTTTATTGTTTTAAATAATCTAACCCACAAAGTTATGAATCCCTGGTGAGCGACTGACCATTAGACCATTTTCACTGACGTGACAGGGAAATCCTGTTGCAGATACCAAGAATTGGTCTGTATAATCATATGGCTGCCCACAGCAGAAATGTGTGACCCATAGCAAACACCGTCCTGGCATCAAGGGACATTCAGTGACGAGTGGCCTGGGATACTAGGGGGAAATTTCTGGAAAATGATGCAGCAGGGTCTTCTATGCCCCTTTGAAAGGACCTTGATTTTGTGTCTCATCTGAAAGACAGCACCCCTAACAATGTGGGACTCCCTCAGCAGTACGCTGGAGTGAGATTTGAGTTTTATTTTAGGAATAGGAGACAGTTTACCATTTGCTAAATTTCCACCAATGTATCGCATGTGACAAGATATTGGGAACAAGTTTTGTCTTTTCATACAGATACAGTTTAGCCAACATTAAAGTATTTTATTCTGTCTTTTCTACATTATTTATTTATAGTTAAATAGAAGCACATGCATAATTTTAGTCAATGGGATTAGGTAACAGACTGGGAAAATGGGACATTCAGTAGAGGCACTTCAGCATCCCCTGTGGCTGGAGGTTGCAATTACAGGCAAACAAATGCCATTCAAACAGAAATTTATAATCAAGAGTAATGTGTCAACATCAGTTTGATGGGCTCATACTCCACAAACTTTCTGCTGACCTTGAGGTCAGGGTGCTGTATAGGTTAAAAAGTGTTTTGCATAAAAACAAAATACAGTGGGCCTGGAAATCCAATCAAAAATTGAAAAATGCTAGAAATACTGAGATCAGGCAACGTCAATGATGAGGGAATCAGAGCTAACATGTTACCCTTTTGTCAGTAATGCATTAACATGTTCCTAAGCGCTTATGCGTGAACCTGTTTATACACCACACAGCTTACCACTTCACTCAGAAAATCCTGACAGTGCAGAAGCAGGCCGTTCAGCCCATTGAGTCCACACCGACCTGCTGAAGAGCATCCCACCCAGATCCACACCCCTTACCCTACCCCTGCATTTCCTATTTCTAAACCACCTAACCTATACTCCCTGGACACTATGGGCAGTTTCCCATAGGTCAGTTCACCCTAACCCGCAAAAGTTTGGATTGTGGGAGGAAACCAAAACATGAGGAAGAAACCTTCGCAGACACAGGGAGAATGTGTAAACTCCACACAGGCAGTTTTCCAAGGGTGCAATCAAACCCACGTCGTATCTGCTCTTTGAAAAAGTTCCACATTTCCACCACATCCTTCCCTGACAGCCTAAGCTCCCAACGTATGCTCCTCAAATCCTGCCTTACAGCATCGTAATTTCCCTTCCCCCAATTATAAAATCTACCTTGTTGTGCGCACCTATCTCTCTCCATAACCAAGGTGAAAGTCACAGAATTGTAGTCACCATCACCAAAATGTTCACCCACTAACAAGCCCACCAATTGTCCCGGTTCATTACCGAGTACCAAATCCAAAATGGCCTCCCCTCTGGTCAGACAATCTACATACT
>NC_057747.1:25150234-25158403 GCF_004010195.1 Chiloscyllium plagiosum | reverse complement strand
ATAGGGGCGATGTCAGGGGTGGGTTCTTTACCCAGAGAGTGGTGGGGGCATGGAATGCGCTGCCCGTGGGAGTGGTAGAGTCGGAATCATTGGCGACCTTTAAGCGGCATTTGGATAGGTACATGGATGGGTACTTAATCTAGGTTAGAAATTCGGCACAACATCGTGGGCCGAAGGGCCTGTTCTGTGCTGTATTGTTCTATGTTCTATGTTCTATGTTCTAAACCCCATTCTTGGCTCTGTGAGGAAGTGGTGCTAACGTCATTGCTCATAAATTTGTCCCAGGTTGTATTCAGTAATACAACGCGACTGACATTGAGAATGGGACCACTCCCTTTGAAAGAAGGCAGCAGACAGGAGATTTGATAGAGCTTGTGAAAGTCACAAACAGGCTGGATAGAGTAGATAGGGAAAAGCTGTTCCTGCTCGTAAAAGGAACAATGAGAGGGGCATAGATTTAATGTGATGTGCAAATAAACCAAGGATGATATGAGAAAACGTTTTGTCACTCAGTGAGGAATTAGGGTCTGGAATACACTGCCTGGAAACGTGGTGGAGGCAGGTTCAACTGAGACATTCATGAGGCGCATTATATAGTTATTTGGATAGAAATGGTGAGTAGGGAGATGGGGAAAAGGTGGGAGATTAGTGTTAGATAGGGAATAGAACTAGTGCAGATAGAATGGGCCCAATAGCCTCCTCCTGCCATCCCTTAACAATTCTGAGTGAAATGACTCTACAGAAGTCAGTACCTATTCACAAGTCCCCCTTTTTCCGTCACAGTACTTGACACTGGTCGGGCTCCCTCAGCTCTGATGAAGAGTCATCTCGACTTGGAACATTACCTTGCTCTCTCTCCATGGATGATGTAAATCTGCTGAGATTTACAGTATTTTTTGTTTTCAGTCCAGATTCCAGCACCCACAGTAATTTGGTCAAAAATTAGGACAACATTGGTCAGGATCTTACTGAAATCTCTGTGATGTTATGGAAGGCAGATTTCCCTCCCATTAGTGAGCAATCAATGAGTGTTTCATGGACACCATTACTAAGACCACCTACTTATGAGAATTATTAATTACGCTACCTTCATCCTTGTTCAGTGGTTGGTTGTTTTGACTGGTGTGTACATGATGGGTTGAAGGGCTTTTTACTGTATTGTAGATCTCCAGCTCTATGAGAGGAAAGATATGTGACACACCTGTAATTAAATCGTTAAAGGAGGGTTTTAGCACCTACAAGGAGGAATGAGCCCATCATGGGTGACCAGATATCATGGGGCAATTTGAACCCACGTTAACGTGGAAGCTCTATTATTAATTGGCATTACCACATCATCACCATCAGAATGTAGTGAAAGCTGCTGCCTCAGGTATGCTTAGAACAGGAAAGTAGCTTCTGAGAAATGGCTTTTCTATTGACGGAGCTGTTTAAGCTGGGTTCTGACTGCAGATGGGAATGTCGAATTAATGTGTAGTGACAGCAGTCACTGAGGCAAGACAAGGATCACCCATTCCTGTCAGTGCTGAATAAATCCTTTAATGATCCAATTACAGGTGTGTCAGATCATTCTGTTTCTTCTCCAAGTCAGAATGTTGCTTGCAGGCTTAAGAAGAATAGAATCCATTCATTTTTTGCTCAGGTTACAGTGGCCTATAGGAAAGCAAAGAATTAATGTGCATTTATAAAGCAACTTGCACAACTTTGGGATTTCCCAAAGCACTTTGCATCCAACTGAAGTGCAGTCTCGTAGGCCAGCGTCAGCCGATTTGTGTACAGCAATCTCCACCAAAGCAATGCCCCACAGTCAGATTGGCTTTAATTTGTAATGTTATTTGAGTGATATGTGTCAGTTAATGTGGTCATTCAGTGGTTAAAAGAAAACTACTTCTGAAAAAGAATTACTACTGCCTAACAAAAATAGAAATTGCTGGAAAAGCTAAGCAGGTCTGGCAGCACCTGTGGAGAGAAATCAGAGTTGACGTTTCGGGTCCAGTGGCCCTTTCCTCAGACCCGAAACGTTAACTCTGAATTCTCTCCACAGATGCTGCCAGACCTGCTGAGCTTTTTCAGCAATTTCTGTGTTTGTTTCTGATTTCCCGTGTCTGCAATTCCTTTGGTTTCCACTTCTGCTTAAGCTTTCTTACTTCACTCATCAGGACAATGAGCAAGAATGCAAATTTAAGGGGAAAAGTAGCATCTGTACTGTTTTAGAGGAGAATGCATATTGATTGGCAAATGGAATCTGATTGGAAGTAGTCTTGCCGCAGAGAATGCATCAGTTAATGGTGATTGACAGTTAACAGCTAAACTTTGCTCAAAGTTTAAAATCAGGTAGGTTGTCTCCACTTGATCAATCCATTGCCCAGGGATTTTCCCCTTCAATTGGCATTTCTTGCATATTGTCCTGATGTGTGCCAAAATGTGTCTTTTTCAGCAATATTAGATATTGGTCAAGTGTTCGAACGGAATTACTTTATTATTTAGCCATCTGAAAAAAAGGAGCGTGTGTTTCTGAATTGCTTCATTATATCTTGTAGAGATTAGGTCATGGAATTTCTGGGCAAATGATTGAACACTCAAATGCAGAATTGCTTACAGATTTTAAAAAGGTGCTTACATGGCTACAGAAAGCTCATCCTGAGGCTTGACTTAATTGCACCTTGTGTTTTACCCAGGGAAAGGTCTTCCTTTGTGCTGGAATTTAATAAATACTCATTCGGATGTAGGAGTCGAGTGTGTTCTCCAATGTTTTATATAAACTGAACATTTCTGTCCTGTTTTCAAATTTTATTTAAAGCAGTTGAATGAGCTATTCATCTCTTTACGTGGGGATTGCATTAGCCTCCTTCCTACTTACCATTCAGCTCACATCTCACAGCTTTCACTGTGGGTCGACTTAGATTTATATAGTGCCTTTAATGTTAGCACAAGTCCTAAAGCACTTCAAAGAGGAAAAATATGAAAACTCAGCTGAGAAAGATGCCAATATGAGTGGATCTTGATCAATGAAAGGGAGAGAATTATAGAGTGTGAGGCAACTGGGATGGAGGGACCATGGCTGAGGGTGATGTGGGAAGGAGAGAGAAAAAACTCTCTGAGGAGGGAGGTGGCTGGGTGACGCACACTCCAGAGATAGAGGCAAAAGGCCACTGGAGGACTACCATTGTGAGGATCAGAGTTTGGGAGCTCTGTTGTTTTGTCACACAATATGACCAGCATAAACGATGAGTTATTCTGGGTTAGTGGAATAAAGGATATTGGTCAGAGGATCTTGACAGGCTGAGTCTTCAAAAGGAATAAACCATGGAGTGTTTATACCTTTCCAGAAGGTAACACTTCTGAATATTCTCTCTGGTAATGCTGTCGGCCCATGAATGTGGTGAGGACCTTGAATACGTGACTCTCTGACAAGAAAATGGACAAGTTCCTCTTCACAGCCATAATGCTTTGTAACTCCTTATCCCTTCAGCCTGTCTGCAAGAGGCCAGTGAGTGACTGAGCAGCAGCAGTTGGACATTTGATGTGTGATGTGTCTTACTCAAGGGATTCCCAGTTCTGACGCTATCACTGCAGCTTTTATGGGAGTATCCCACAACTAGATATTATGGTTTGCACATTTATTATGGAGCTATCAAATCAGCTTTGTCCATTGACAGAACCATCAGCTGATAAAAGGTGATGTTCTTAAAAGGAAACATTGCCTCAAGATTCCTTGTAAGCTCTTAAGTAAGATCAGTCACTGTCACTAACTGATCAGATGGACCAATATGGCAGCTGTGTGTGACTTGCTGTTTTCAAAACCAGCATCGAAGCAGATTATCGGGACTGTGACTATACAGTCCCAGCGATCTACAGCACTGAAAAGCACATTTCAATCCATCAAGACTGTGCCAGTCAAAAAGCAACCACCTAACTATTCTATTCCCATTTTCCAACCTTTGGCCAATAGCTTTGTGTGCTTTTGCACTGCAAGTGCACATCTTATTCTTACATTTACATCTTCAATGGTTTCTGTCTCTCCCACCCTCACAGGCGGTGAGTTCCAGATTGCAACCACCCTCTGGGTGAAAAATATTTTTCCTCACCACCCCTTGAAACCACCTGCCCCTTACCTTAAATCTGTCCCAACCCCTCCCTGGTCATAATCCCTCCATCGAGGGGCACTGTTTCTTCCTGTCTACCTGATGTGACTGATGTATTTTGTACATTATGTCAGCGTCTTCTCTCCCGCAGCAGTCAGCTACACGTCATCCAAACGGTCATCCTGGACATGAAACACTAACTCTGTGTTTCTCTCTGCCAGACCTCCTGAGTGTGGCCGACTTAAATACAGCGTTTGCATCATTTTTTTTAATTTAAAAAGAAAAGTTGGCATTCAGAGAGCGGTTAAATTTCTTCAGGGAAGCTGTGGGAGGGAGGGGAGGTCACCTGATGTCTCTGTTCAGTGTGTTGTTCTGTAATCCCATTACCATTCCCATCAGAAAGGAGGAATGGGGGGTTGGGTTGAGTGTGAGATGTTGTACCGGTCAGGGGAGCCAGCGTGGTGTCCCCTTCCCCTCACCATTCAGTTTTGCCACCCAGGGGCTTTAGCATACAGAGTCATAGAGCTGTACAGCAAGGAAACAGACCCTTCAGTCCAACTTGTCCATGCCGACCAGATATCCTAAATTAATCTAGTCCCATTTACCAGCACTTGGCCCACATCCCTCTAAACCCACATATCCATCCAGGTGCCTCTTAAATTCTGTAATTGTACCAGCCCCCACCACTTCCTCTGGCAGTTCATTCCATACACGCACCACCCTCTGCGTGAAAAAGTTGCCTCTTTGGTCCCTTTTATATCTTTCTCCTCTCACCCTAAACCTATGCCCTCTAGTTCTGGACTCCCACACCCCAGGAAAAAGACCTTGTCTATTTATCCTATCCATGCCCCTCCTGATCTTATAAACCACTATCGGGTCACCCCTCAGCCTCCGACGCTCCAGGGAAAACAAACTCTGCCTATTCAGCCTCTCCCTATAGCTCAAACCCTCCAACCCTGGCAACATCCTTGTCAATATTTTCTGACCCCTTTTACGTTTCACAGCATCCTGTGACAAAATGAGGGAAACACAAAGGCAGCAGGGAGACTACCCCAATAAGAGTTAGCACCCTCTGATGTCAGGGACAGGACATTTGGTCAAGTCATTGTGAAAATAAAGTTACCGCCACAGAAAGGAAAATGGTCACACTGAATTAACCAGCCTTCCTCTTCAACCAAGGATCTGTACTGGTCTTTGTAACAAGACTGCAACTTGTATTTTTGGAAGGAAAAAAAAGGTCTTCCTCAACGGAGAGATCTAATAAATACTTCCTCAGTGTGTTATCAAATATTTTAGGTGAGCTGAATGCTTTTAACTCTGAGTTTGCAGTTGTTATTGAAAGCTGTTGAATGAGCCATTCATCTCTTTGGTTGGGAGTACATTAGGCCACTTGTATATAGCCTTGCGAGCATTCCCTTTGCTAGTTACAGTCCACTGCAAATCCTTTCAACAGCTTTATAGCTTCCAGTTACGGGAAGCAGAGCTGACTTGGTTTATGTATATTTAAATTAAATGATGGCCACAGCTAATGGACCTTGATTGGGCAAACATGGAGAGTCAGCTCACTTATGGAGGGCACTTAGGGTCAGCATTCTGCTTCCCTCAGAATCTACACACATCATGAGACCTTCCTCACAAAGGTTTTTAGACAAGATTCACAGGCTGGGGTGAGGGAAGGTAAGGCTTGAGTCTTTGCCATGTCTTAATCATTCAAGATTGTGATCACAGCTGGAGTGCTGTGTGCAATTCCGGTCTCCACACTCTCGGAAGGATGTGTTTGCACTGGAGGGGCTGCAGAGGAGATTCACCAGGATGTCGCCTGGCATGGAGCAGTTGAGCTACAGGGGGGGACTGGATAAGCTCGGGTTGTTTGCCAGAGAAGGCCAAGGGGAGATCTGATTGAGGTGTGTAAGGTTATGAGGGGCGCGGACTGGATGGATAGGAGGCAGCTGTTCACCTTCATTGAAGAATCAGTAAGAAGGGGGCATTATTTTATAGTGAAAGGCAGAAGATTCAGAGAGGATTTATAGAGTCATAGAGATGTACAGCATGGAAACAGATCCTTCTATCCAACTCGTCTACGTCAGCCAGATATCATAAGCTAATCCAGTCCCATTTTCCAGCACTTGGCCCATATCCCTCTAAACCCTTCCTATTCATATACCTGTCCAGATTCCTTTTAAATGTTGTAATTGTACCAGCCTCCACCATTTCCTCTGGCAGCTCATTCCATACACGTACCACCCTCTGCGTGAAAAAGTTGCCCCTTAGGTCTCTTTTATATCTTTCCCCTCTCACCCTAAACCTATGCCCTCTAGTTCTGGACTCCCCCACCCCAGGGAAAAGACTTTGTCTATTTACCCTATCCATGCCCCTCATGATTTTATAAACCTCTATAAGGTCACCCCTCAGCCTCTGACACTCCAGGGAAAGCAGCCCCAGCCTCTTCAGCCTAAACTTATAGCTCA
Organism: Chiloscyllium plagiosum; assembly: GCF_004010195.1. Classification (NCBI taxonomy): domain Eukaryota; kingdom Metazoa; phylum Chordata; class Chondrichthyes; order Orectolobiformes; family Hemiscylliidae; genus Chiloscyllium; species Chiloscyllium plagiosum. The sequence goes on along the minus strand of NC_057747.1, from coordinate 25,151,850 downwards.
AACCCTCCAACCCTAGTAACATCCTTATAAATCTTTTCTGAACCCTTTCAAGTTTCACAACATCCTTCTGGCAGGAAGGAGACCAGAACTGCACACAATATTCCTACAGTGGCCTAACCAATGTCCTGTACAGCCGCAACATGACCTCCCAACTCCTCTACTCAATACTCTGACCAATAAAGGAAAGCATACCAACCACCTTCTTCATTGTCCTATTTCAAGGAGCTATGAACCTGCACTCAAAGGTCTCTTTGTTTGGAAACACTTCCCAGGACCTTACCATTGAGTGTATAAGTCCTACTCTGGTTTGATTTGAGGAACAATTTTTCACGTGGGGGATGGTGGCGGCCTGGAATGCACTGCCCAGAGTGGCAGAGACAGGAAACCGAACAATCTTTAAAAAGTAAAATAAAAAGAACTGCAGACTCTAGAAATCAGAATCAAAATCAGAAGGATTGTAGAGTCACACAGTATGGAAACAGACCCTTCGTTCCGACCCATCCATGCCGACCAAGTTTCCGAACTAAACTAGTCCCACCTGCCTGCATTTGGTCCATATCCATTCCAAACCCCTCCTATTCATGTACCTGTCCAAAATCTTTTAAATGTTGTCACTGCACCTGCATCAACCACTTCCTCTGGCAGTTCATTCCACATATGAACTACCCTCTGTGTGAAAAAAATTGCCCCTCAGGTCCCTTTTAAGTCTTTCTCCTCTCACCTTAAAAATATATCCCCTAGTTTTGAACACCCCTAACATAGGGAAAAGACCTTTGCACCTTAGCCATACCTTTCATGATTTTATAGACATCTAAGATCACCCTCCAACCTCCTACATGCCAACTAAAAAAAGCCCCAGCCTGTCCAGCCCTCTCATTATTACTAAAACCCTCCAGCCTTGGCAATATCCTGGTAAATCTCTTCTATACCCTCTCCAGTTTAATAAATTCCTTCCTATGGAGTGGAAACATTAACCCTGCTTTCTCTCCACTGATGCTGCCAGCCCTGCTGAGTTTTTTTCCAGCAATATTTGATTTTGTTTCTTCTAAAAAGTATGTGGATGAACATTTGAAATGTCGTAACATTGAAGGCTACAGACCAGGAATTGGAACGTGGGATAAGTGGAGACCTGATGGGCCAAAGGGCCTGTTTTGTGCTGCAGAAATCCATGACTCTGAGTGTTAGTTACATCCCCCAGTCACACATTGTGTCAATGCTGCAAGTCTGACATATGACAGAAATGGGGAACTTACTGCCTCAGTTCATAAGTGGTTATCGTATAGAGAGGAGGCTGTTAAAACCAATTGGGGCCAAGTCATTAACTTGACTTGCTTCCTCACTGCTGCTTTATTTATTCACAGGATGAGAGCATCATGGCCAGGCAGTATTTATTGCCCATCCCTAATCACTCAGTGGGCAGTTAAGAGTCAACCACATTGCCTTGGACTTCACCAGTTTCCTCATTTCCTCTCCCTCACCTTACCCCAGTTCCAACATTCCAGCTCAGCACCATCCTCATAACCTGTTCTACCCACCAATCTTCCTTCCCACCTATCCGCTCCACCTTCCTCTCTGACCTTTCACCTTCAGCCTCACCCCCATCCACCTATTGTACT
>NC_057747.1:25148252-25149471 GCF_004010195.1 Chiloscyllium plagiosum | reverse complement strand
ACACCCCCTGCCATTTATCTCTCAGCCCCCTTACCCTTCCACATTCCTAATGAAGGGCTTATACCCGAAATGTTGTTTTGCCTGCTCCTCGCATGCTGCCTGACCTGCTTTGCTTTTCCAGCATCACGCTTTTCAACTACAAAACCAGAATCTATTGGACCCCAGAGGCAAGTGTCAAAGATACAACTGTGCAGTTTATTCTCCTTAATGTCAAAGGAAATGATCTACATTTATACAGTATCACTTTTGTATATAAAAAAGAAGCTACCTGGTCATCATCACAGTGTGTGGGATCTTGCTGTGTTCTCCAGGATAAGTTGGGTCACTTGAGTTGCTACATGAATACAGTATGTTTTTCTACTTTAAATTCTAAATCCCATTAGGGAAGCTTGAGAATTGGAACTCAGTTTTCCATTTTCAGAAGATAATTGGAAATAATTTCTTCAGTTGAGCATGAAGTTGTTTATTGCCCAAGAAATCCACTGGTTGGTTAATGTCCATTCTGGTAGTGGAATGAAATGTGCCTTTAACTAGTCAGGGCCATTGGTCAGTGACAAGACAATGAGCGTATACTCAGGGAGAGTTGTGTGTCAGCGTGAGACATGGAGTGCATATTCAGGGGAAGTATATGTTAGTGAGTTGAGTGGTAGTGTGGGACACGGAGTGTATATTCAAGGGAAGCTGTGTTTTAGGATGGGTCAGGGAGTGTATACACAGGGGGAGTGGTGTGTCGGTGTGGGACATGGAGTGTATACACAGGGAGAACTGTGTGTGAGTGTGGGACATGGAGTGTATACACAGGGGGAACTGTGTGTGAGTGTGGGACACGGAGTGTATGAACGGGGGAGCTGCGTGTGAGTGTGGGACACAAAGTGTATGAACGGGGGAGCTGTGTGTGAGTGTGGGACAGGGAGTGTATGAACGGGGGAGCTGTGTGTGAGTGTGGGACATGGAGTGTATACACAGGCGGAACTGTGTGTGAGTGTGGGACACGGAGTGTGCACACAGGGGGAACTGCGTGTTAGTGTGGGACATGGAATGTATACACAGGGGGAGCTCTGTGTGAGTGTGGGACACAGAGTGTATAGAAAGGGGGAACTGTGTGTGAGTGTGGGATATGGAGTGTATACACAGGGGGAACTGTGTGTTAGTGTGGGACACGGAGTGTATACACGGGGGAACTGTATGTTAGTGTGGGACACGGAGTGTGTACACAGGG
>NC_057747.1:25133584-25147810 GCF_004010195.1 Chiloscyllium plagiosum | reverse complement strand
GTGTGTGAGTGTGGGACATGGAGTGTATACACAGGGGGAACTGTGTGTTTGTGTGGGACATGGAGTGTATGAACGGGGGAGCTGTGTGTGAGTGTGGGACAGGGAATGTATACACGGGGGAACTGTGTGTTAGTGTGGGACATGGAGTGTATGAACGGGGGAGCAGTGTGTGAGTGTGGGACAGGGAGTGTATGAACGGGGGAGCAGTGTGTGAGTGTGGGACAGGGAGTGTATGAACGGGGGAGCTGTGTGTGAGTGTGGGACAGGGAATGTATACACGGGGGAACTGTGTGTTTGTGTGGGACATGGAGTGTATGAACGGGGGAGCTGTGTGTGAGTGTGGGACATGGAGTGTATACACAGGCAGAACTGTGTGTTAATGTGGGACATGGAGTGTATACACAGGCGGAACTGTGTGTTAGTGTGGGACATGGAGTGTATACACAGGGGGAGCTGTGTGTTAATGTGGGACATGGAGTGTATGAACGGGGGAGCTGTGTGTGAGTGTGGGACACGGAGTGTATACACAGGGGGAGCTGCGTGTGAGTGCGGGACATGGAGTGTATACACAGGGGGAGGTGTGTGTGAGTGTGGGAAATGGAGTGTATACACAGGGGGAACTGCATGTTAATGTGCGACATAGGGTGTATACACAGGGGGAACTGTGTGTGAGTGTGGGACACGGAGCATATGAACAGGGGGACCTGTATGTTAGTGAGGGACGGGAGTCTATGAACGGGGGCAGCTGAGTGTGAGTGTGGGACATGGAGTGTATGAACGGGGGAGCAGTGTGTGAGTGTGGGATATGGAGTGTACACACAGGGGGAACTGGCTGTGAGTTTGGGACACGGTGTGTATGAACGGGGGTAGCTGTGTGTGTGTGTGTGGGACACCGAGTGTGTACACAGGGGGAAGTCTGTGAGTGTGGGACATGGAGTGTATGAACGGGGGAGCTGCGTGTGAGTGTGGGACACAGAGTGTATACACAGGGGCAACTGTGTGTGAGTGTGGGACATGGAGTGTATGAACGGGGGCAGCTGAGTGTGAGTGTGGGACAGGGAATGTATACACATGGAGAGCAGTGTGTTAGTGTGGGACACGGAGTGTATACACAGAGGGAACTGTGTGTTAGTGTGGGACACAGAGTGTTTGAACGGGGGTGCTGCGTGTGAGTGTGGGACATGGAGTGTATACACAGGGGGAACTGTGTGTTAGTGTGGGACAGGGAGTGTATGAACGGGGGCAGCTGAGTGTGAGTGTGGGACATGGAGTGTATACACAGGCAGAACTGTGTGTTAATGTGGGACATGGAGTGTATGAACGGGGGAGCTGTGTGTGAGTGTGGGACACGGAGTGTATACACAGGGGGAGCTGTGTGTGAGTGTGGGACACGGAGTGTATACACAGGGGGAGCTGCGTGTGAGTGTGGTGTGGGGCACGGAGCATACACACAGGGGCAGCTGAGTGTGATTGTGGGACACGGAGCGTAAACACAGGGGAGCTGTGTGTTAGTGTGGGACATTGAGTGTATACACAGGCGGAACTGTGTGTTAGTGTGGGACACCGAGTGTGTACACAGGGGTAGCTGTGTGTGACTGTGGGACACGGACTGTATACACAGAGAGAACCATGTGTTAGTGTGGGACATGGAGTATATACACAGGAGGAACTGCATGTGAGTGTGGGACACTAGTGCATACACAGGGGTAACTGTGAGAGAGTGTGGGTCAGGTAGTGTATACACAGGGGGAACTGTGTATGACAGTGGGTCAGGGAGTGTATACACAGGGGCAACTGTGTGTGAGTCTGGGACACGGAGTGTATATACAGGGGGAACTGTGTGTTAGTGTAGGACACGGAGTGTATATACAGAGGGAACTGTCTGTTAGTGTGGGACATGGAGTGTACACACAGGGGAAGCTGTGTGTAAATGTGGGACATGGAGTGTATACACAGGGGGAACTGCATGTTAATGTGGGACATGGAGTGTATACACAGGGGGAACTGTGTGTGAGTGTGGGACATGGAGTGTATACACAGCGGGAGCTGTGTGTGAGTGTGGGGCACGGAGCGTACACACAGGGGGAGCTGTGTGTGATTGTGGGACACGGAGCGTAAACACAGGGGAGCTGTGTGTTAGTGTGGGACATTGAGTTTATACACAGGTGGAACTGTGTGTTAGTGTGGGACACCGAGTGTGTACACAGGGGTAGCTGTGTGTGACTGTGGGACACGGACTGTATACACAGAGAGAACCATGTGTTAGTGTGGGACATGGAGTATATACACAGGAGGAACTGCATGTGAGTGTGGGACACTAGTGCATACACAGGGGTAACTGTGAGAGAGTGTGGGTCAGGTAGTGTATACACAGGGGGAACTGTGTATGACAGTGGGTCAGGGAGTGTATACACAGGGGCAACTGTGTGTGAGTCTGGGACACGGAGTGTATATACAGGGGGAACTGTGTGTTAGTGTAGGACACGGAGTGTATATACAGAGGGAACTGTCTGTTAGTGTGGGACATGGAGTGTACACACAGGGGAAGCTGTGTGTAAATGTGGGACATGGAGTGTATACACAGGGGGAACTGCATGTTAATGTGGGACATAGGGTGTATACACAGTGGGAACTGTGTGTGAGTGTGGGACACAGAGTGTGGACACAGGGGGACTTGTGTGTTAGTGTGGGACACGGAGTGTATGAACGGGGGGAACTGTGTGTTAGTGTGGGATATGGAGTGGACACACAGGGGGAACTGTGTGTGTGAGTGTGGGACATGGAGTGTACACACAGGCAGAACTGTGTGTTAGTGTGGGACACGGAGTGTATACACAGAGGGAAGTGTGTGTGAGTGTGGGACATGGAGTGTACACACAGGCAGAATTGTGTGTTAGTGTGGGACACGGAGTGTATACACAGAGGGAACTGTGTGTTAGTGTGGGACATGGAGTATAAACACAGAAGGAACTGTATGTGAGTGTGGGACACTGAGTGCATACACAAGGGGATCTGTGTGTGAGTCTGGGACACGGAGTGTTTACACAAGGGGATCTGTGTGTGAGTCTGGGACACGGAGTGTATACACAGGGGGAACTGTGTGTTGGTGTGGGACATGGAGGGTATACACATGGGGAACTGTGTGTTAGAGTGGCACATGGAGTGTACACACAGGGGGAGCTGTGTGTTAGTGTGGGACATGGGATGTATACACAGGGTGACCTGTGTGTTAGTGTGGGACACAGAGTGTATACACAGAGGGAGCTGTGTGTGAGTGTGGGGGCATGGAGTGTATACACAGGGGGACCTGTGTGTTAGTGTGGGACATGGGATGTATACACAGGGTGACCTGTGTGTTAGTGTGGGACACAGAGTGTATACACAGGGGGAGCTGTGTGTGAGTGTGGGGGCACGGAGTGTATACACAGGGGGACCTGTGTGTGAGTGTGGGGGCACGGAGTGTATACACAGGGGGACCTGTGTGTGAGTGTGGAATATGGAGTGTGTACAAATGGGGACCTGTGTGTGAGTGTGGGACACGGAGTGTATACACAGGGGGACCTGTGTGTTAGTGTGGGACACAGAGTGTATGAACGAGGGGAGCTGTGTGTGAATGTGGGACATGGAGTGTCTGAACGGGTGGGGAACTGTGTGTTAGTGTGGGACATGGAGTGTATACACAGGGGGAGCTGGGTGTGAGTGTGGGACACGGAGTGTATACACAGGGGGATCTGTGTGTTAGTGTGGGACATGGAGTGTATACATAGAGGGAACTGCATGTGCGTGTGGGACATGGGATGTATACACAGGGTGACCTGTGTGTTAGTGTGGGACACAGAGTGTTTACACAGGCGGACCTGTGTGTTAGTGTGGGACACAGAGTGTATACACAGGGGGAGCTGTGTGTGTGATGTGGGGGCACGGAGTGTATACACAAGGGGAGCTGTGTGTGAGTGTGGGACATGTAGTATATACACAGGAGGAACCCATGTGAGTGTGGGACACTGAGTGCCTACACAGGGGAAACTGTGTGAGACTGTGGGTCAGCGAGTGTATACACAGGGGGAGGTGTGTGTGAGTGTGGGACATGGCGTGTATACACAGGGGGAGCTGTGTGTGGGTGTGGGACACGGAGTGTATACACAGGGGGAGGTGTGTGTGAGTGTAGGACATAGAGTGTATACACAGGGGAGCTGTGTGTGAATGTGGGACATGGAGTGTATACACAGGGGGCAGCTGTGTGTGAGTGTGGGACATGGAGTGTATACACAGGGGGAGCTGTGTGTGAGTGTGGGACATGGAGTGTGTACACAGGGGGAACTGTGTGTGAGTGTGGCACATGGAGTGTATACACAGGGGGAGCTGTGTGTGAGTGTGGTACATGGAGTGTCTTAACGTGGGCAGCTGTGTGTTAGTGTGGGACATGGAGTGTATACACAGGGAGAGCTGTGTGTGAGTGTGGGACACGGAGTGTATACACAGGGGGAGGTGTGTGTGAGTGTGGGACACGAACTGTATACACAGGGGGAACTGTGTGGGACACAGAGTATATACACAGGGGGAGGTGTGTGTGAGTGTGGGACATGGAGTGTATACACAGGGGGCAGCTGTGTGTGAGTGTGGGACATGGAGTGTATACACAGGGGGACCTGTGTGTGAGTGTGGGACATGAAGTGTATACACAGGGGGAGCTGTGTGTGAGTGTGAGACATGGAGTGTATACAGAGCCATCTAGACTCGATACATTACCTTGCTCTCTCTCCATGGATGCTGCCTGACCCGCTGTGATCTCCAGCAATTGTTATTTTCAGTACAGATTCCAGCATCTGCAGTAATTTGCTCCAACAATATACTTGGGTGGCTGTTTGTCTGTCTGCAATCTGGTAGCATGTACATCATTCAGCAACAGTTCCTCCTTCTAGAATGGATCCCACCTGGGCTTTTCAAGCGTTGAGCATTATTTTCTCCCTGAAGCTGGGCAGAATAAAAAGGTCGGCTAATGGATGTAATTACCTAAACTCGGCCTATTCCTACTGTTAGCACAAATCAGTCTTGTAAATGTTCCAGTAGCCTGATCAATGGGTGCCAGAGATGACTTAAGCTATGATTCATTATCTTATCGAGAACTCTGCTCCGACCTCAGTAATAACTCACCTGTAAATGCTGGGCATTCAGCATTTAACAAAGGAAAATTATCCTCTTCCTCTCTGTACCATGAGTGCACCTACATGAACAGGTTTACTAGTGGCTTGAAATGAAAGGCACAGCAAGAGGTTTATCACAGAATGGCAGTGCACAGCAAGAGGCCATTCATTCCACGGTGGCTGCGTAGCTTTTAGACAGGACTTTCCAATGAGTCCTAGGCTCTTGCTCCTTCCCTGTCAAGTACCTATCCAATTAATTCCTGTTTGAACATTCCTATTGAATCCACTTGCCTTCAGGCAGCCTGTTCAACATCAGAACAGCTCTTGCACAGAATGATTTCACTCAATTCCCCTCCTCCCCCGCAACATTTGTTTTATTTTTACTAATTATCTTACATCTGATGAGTGATCCTACTCACAATGGAAGCCATTTCTAAGCCCTTTGCAGTTTTGAATGCCTTTTTCAAATCTCCCTTAAGACCATAGATGTTGGAGGCCATTCAGCCCAGTTCAGTTTGAGAATTGGGTCTCATGACCTTAAGTGTCTGAGACTGTGTGGGATCAAGAGAAGGGAGCAGTGGGTCACTTGCAAAAGCGTTGCTGGTGCATTAATTCTTCCATTCTAGTGGCAGACTGCAGTGACTCAAGGAAAAGCTGAAACCAAATAACACTCAGCAGGTGGGAAGTGGATCGAGCTGGAGAGAGATGCAGCTGTCCACAGTAAACCCTGAAAGACAGAATTGAAAGAAGTCCTCCCATGTTGTTGCTTCAAAGCCATGATTCCTAGACGGAGCTGATAAAGACAGCCACTTAGTGATCTTGCCAATTAGTGCCTGGGATAGCTGCTCTTGATTTTTATCCACTGTTGAAAAATAAACAGGGCCGGCTGGAAAATGGGGGGAAGACTTCAGAACTGAGAATAACGAGAGTCCAGAGACAATATATTCCTGTCAGGGTGAAAGGAAAGGCTGGTAGGTATAGGGAATGCTGGATGACTAGAGAAATTGAGGGTTTGGTTAAGAAAAAGAAGGAAGCATATGTCAGGTATAGACAGGATAAATCGAGTGAATCCTTAGAAGAGTATAAAGGCAGTAGGAGTATACTTAAGAGTGAAATTAGAAGGGTAAAAGGGGACATGAGATAGCTTTGGCAAATAGGTTTAAGGAGAATCCAAAGGGTTTTTATAAATACATTAAGGACAAAAGGTTAACTAAGGAGAGAATAGGACCCCTCAAGGATCTGCAAGGCAGCCTTTATGTGGAGCCGCAGGAGATGGGGGAGATACTAAACAAATATTTTGCATCAGTGTTTATTGTGGAGAAGGACATGGATGATATAGTATGTAGAGAAATGGTTGGTGACATCTTGAAAAGTGTACATATTACAGAGGAGGAAGTGATGGATGTCTTGAAATGCATAAAGGTAGATAAATGCCCAGGACCTGATCAGGTGTACCCTAAAACTCTGTGGGAAGCTAGAGAAGTGATTGCTGGGCCTCTTGCTGAGATACCTGTATCATCGATAGTCATAGAGGAGAAAGTGAGGACTGCAGATGCTGGAGATCAGAGCTGAAAATGTGTTGCTGGAAAAGCGCAGCAGGTCAGGCAACATCCAAGGAACAGGAGAATCGATGTTTCGGGCATAAGTCCTTAGGTGAGGTGCTAAAGAAGGGCTTATGCCCGAAGGGCTTATTCCTGAAGAAGGGCTTATGCCCGAAACGTCGATTCTCCTGTTCCCTGGATGCTGCCTGACCTGCTGCGCTTTTCCAGCAACACATTTCCAGCTCTGATCTCCAGCATCTGCAGACCTCACTTTCTCCTTAGGTGAGGTGCCACTGTTTAAGAAGGGCAGTAAAGACAAGCCAGGGAACTATAGACCACCCCATAGGTGACTGCTTAGCAAGGTTAGATCTCATGGAATAAAGGGAGAACTAGCCATTTGGATACAGAACTGGCTCAAAGGTAGAAGACAGAGGGTGGTGGTGGTGGAAGGTTGTTTTTCAGACTGGAGGCCTATGACCAGTAGAATGCCACAAGGATTGATGTTGGGTCCACTACGTTTCGTCATTTATATAAATAATTTGAATATGAACATAGGAGGTATAGTTAGTAAGTTTGCAGATGACACCAAAATTGGAGGTGTAGTGTATAGCAAAGAAGGTTACCTCAGGTTAGAATGGGATCTTGATCAGAGGGCCAATGGGCTGAGAAGTGGCAGATGGAGTTTAATTCAGATAAATGCGAGGTGCTGCATTTTGGGAAAGCAAACCTTAGCAGGACTTCTACACTTAATGGTAAGGTCCGAGCGAAAATTGCTGAACAAAGAGACCTTAGAGTGCAGGTTCATAGCTGCTTGAAAGTGCAGTCACAGGTAGATAGGATAGTGAAGAAGGTGTTTGGTATGCTTTCCTTTACTGGTCAGAGTATTGAGTACAGGAGTGGGGGGGGGGGTCGTGTTGCAGCTGTACAGGACATGAAATAGGACACTTTTGGAATACTGTCTGCAATTTTGGTCTATCAGAAGCATGTTGTGAAACTTGAAAGAGTTCTGCTTTCCTTTACTGGTCAGAGTATTGAGTACAGGAGTGGGGGGGGGGGGTCATGTTGCAGCTGTACAGGACATGAAATAGGCCACTTTTGGAATACTGTCTGCAATTTTGGTCTATCAGAAGCATGTTGTGAAACTTGAAAGAGTTCAGAAAATATTTACAAGGATGTTGCCAGGGTTTGAGGGTTTGAGTTATAGGGAGAGGCTGAATAGGCTGGGACTGTTTTCCCTGGAGCGTCGAAGACTGGGGGGGTGACCTCATAGAGGTTTATAAAATCACGAGGGGCATGGATAGGGTAAATAGACAAAGTCTCTTCCCTGGGGTGGGGGAGTCCAGAACTAGTGGGCATAGGTTTTGGGTAAGTGGGGAAAGATTTAAAAGGGACCTTAGGGGCAACTTTTTCATGCAGAGGGTGGAGCATTTATGGAATGAGCTGCCAGAGGAAGTGGTGGAGGCTGGTACTATGAATCCAGAGACCCAGGTAATGTGTTGAGGATGAGGGTTTGAATCCCACCACAGTAGTTGGCAGAATTCAAATTCAGTGAAAATCTGGAATTAAGAGCCTAATGATGACCAGGAATCGATTGTCAGAAGAAAAAAACGCATCTGGCTCACTAATGTCTTTTAGGAAAGGAAATCTGCCATCCTTATATGGTCTGGCCTGCACGTAACTCCAGACCCACAGCAATGTGGTTGACTCTTAACTGCCCTCTGGCATCACTGGCGAGGCCAGCAGTGACTAACCATCCCTAACTGCCCTGAGGGTAATTAGGGATGGTCAATATATACTGACCTCACCAGCAAGGCCCACATCCTATGAATGAATTTTGAAAAAAAATTCAGAGGAGTGAAAAATGTCTTCATGCAAAATGTTGTGAATCTTTGGAATTCTTCAGATCAGAGGATTGTGGATGCTCTATTATTGAACACCTTGAGGGTGGGAACAGAAGGATTTTTGGTCTCTTGGTGAATCAATGAGTGTTGGGAATGGTGAGAAAGTGGAGTTGAAACACAAAATCGACCATGATCGTATAATGGCTAACAGAGCAGGCTCAATGGGCTGGATGGTGTACTGCTGTCTTGTTTCTTGCATTCCGTGAAATAGGTTCAAATCAAGATTCAATGCCAGGGCATTGGTGTTCTTGGACATATCTCTACATATCAGGGCTGAGCGAACTTTGGGATCTTCACAATGTCTGCTGTGTCGATGAGATCGGGTGTGGCTGATCACTTTTAAAACCAACCCAACCTGTTTACTAACACACCAATGATCAGAAAAACCGAAATGACTGTGGATGCAGTTAATCAGAAATTGAAAATGCTGGAAAAGCCCAGCAGGTTGGACAGCATCCAAGCCCTTCATTCCTGATGAAGGACTCCTGTCCAAAACATTGATTCTCCTGCTCATCGGATGCTGCCTGACCTGCTGTGCTTTTCCAGCACCACTCTAATCGTGACTCTAATCTCCAGCATCTGCAGTCCTCACTTTCGCCTCTGTGGAGAGAAATCAGAGTTAATGTTTTGGGTGGAGTGACCCTTCCTCAGAACTGATGGTCAGTGCTGATGTATGTGAGCGTAATATCAAGCTGTTATTTTCAAAATTAAAATTAACGTTCTACTTTTTTTCACAGTTTATTTCTGCTACCCGATGTACTGTTTCATTAAAGTTGTAGCGTTAATTAGTTCTGGTGAATATTTGTTTCTATATTTACGAGGGATATCACTGCTCAAGGTCTGTGCTGTCAGCAGACGTTGGCTAAAATCCTCGCTATTTTGTTCTGATGGTGAGAGTGACCTAAAGGACAGAACGTTGAGGCTTAAGTATTGCCACTACAAAAGAAGCCAGTGAAAAGTTAATGGGTGTTTTCTTTGAAAGTTCTAAATACTTGCTCCTAAATTCAAATGCATACGTGTCTACACACCCCACGCCCCCCCCAACCACTGAAGCCCACCTTATGCCCACTGCTGCTGAACAAAGGAGTGCCCAATTATCCACCCACATTCCCCAGTCCCACTTAACAACTCTCCCATCCTTCAGGTTTTCAGTCTGGGCTGTGGGTGGTCACATGGACACCCTGGAGTGTTGAAATGGGACCGGGTTTGAGAAACATTGCTGGTCATTTCCCCGTCTGACCTCTCGTGTGGAAGCTTCAGAGCCCCTGACCCCATTTCACGAGACTTGGCGTTCTCCCAGTGTCCTGGTGAAAATGTATTCCCAGAACAACATGTGTAATATAGGGTGCTATTCACTGTAAACAAAATCCGAAAGAACTACAGATGCTGTAAATCAGGAACGCAGACAGAAGTTACTGGAACTTCTGTGAACACCTTTGAAGAAAAATCAGCGTTAACGTTTCAGGTGTCACTAGACCTGAAGTGTTAACCCTGTTTATTGCTTTATTGTTTGTGGGATCTTTCTGAGCACAAGATGGCTACCTTTGAAAAGCACATTCATAGGCTGCTTTGGGACTCTCCCTGACATGGCTGCACGTACTGTAGAGAATTTTTAAATCACCTGCTATGACAGATGTCTGGAGTGGGTGGGACTTGAGCCTGGTTCCAGAGATTGGGACGCTACCAAAGGGCCACTCCAACCTTTAAAGTGACACCATAAGTAATTTATGAGTGAATTGTTGAAAGACAGGATGCAAGGGTCTGATGCAATGAAATGGTAGTGCTGAGAGCAATACATTTTGGTTAATAATCATGCTTTTTCTTCTTTTCTAGGTAAGTGCATCGAGTTTTATCTTTCCAGTGGTTTTTCTGATGAGTGCTAGTGATGAGTAGAGGGACAGAGAGAAGGACTGCAGCCTGATACTCTGGGTGTGTCCAGGATGATGACAGCGACGACAGTCTCGGGTAACATCAGCTTCTTTTCTAAAGCTTCTTGTGTGAGGGGCTTTCCAATGTTTGCTTGGATTGTGTTTGTGCAAAGTCTAAGCTTGGTTGAACTCAGAAGCTCATGAGAGCTGTTTTTTTCCCGGAGAATCACCAGGGCGTCCCACTTGGCGCTGCCAACTCTTGTGTTGCTGGAGGCTTTACCATGCTTCAAACACCTCCAGCCCCTGATCCAACCGCCTTCCTCCCCCTGTCTCCGAACCAATCGGAAGAGTTGAATGAAAATATGAAAGAAAAATGTGCAGGTTAGGTGAATTGGCCGTAGTGTTCAGAGATGTGTAGTTTAGGTTCATTGGTCATGGGGCTGGATGGAATACTCTTCAGAGGGTCAGTGTGGACTTGTTGAGGCAAATGGCCTGTTTCCACACTGTAAGGATTCTATGAAAGGCATGGTGGAATTAATCGTTCTTTACCCAGGCACTCAGCAATGCCAGCGAATCAGATTTCCCATCCCTGAAACTTCCAAGACCAATCCAGAAGTGTTGGCAATGAGAAGCTGCTTTAGTAGTGGCCCAGAATGTTGACTTTGGGCTGAATGACTGGTGAGCTAGTGTTGCAATCAGAGTTTGTTAGACAGTGTTAGGAGAACGGGAGAATTTCAGGATGTCACTTGTTGAAATGATTCATTCCGTTTTTGTCAAGTTCAGGACAGCCGCCTCAGCCAAGCAGGTGAAAGGCCCCCGGGGAGCCTGGCTCTGTGATCTCTCAAGCAATGGAAACGCTGGCTAGAGTAGTCGCTGAGGCTGATCTTTATTGGGCGGGTGGGTAGAAGAACAGGGGAGCCCAGATGAGACACTTCGCACAATTGCTAACGAGACCAAAACAACCACCCTCCAAAGACATTTCTTTACATCACAACAGACTCATTACAAAGATCCTCCAGTCAACCGTTAGAGAAGGGAAATTTACTCAACAATTTGGATTCAATAAATCTGTTTGCACTTGCTTCTGGAAACGGGATGTGGTCTTCAGAAAGGCAAGAGTTTATTGAAAGCATAAAACTCTCCAGACATTCTTTAGCGTTGCAAGCAAAGTGCATAAATCAGGGGAAGCTTTAATTGACACAATCACAAGTACATGATTAAAAACAGTCCTCGCCTCTCTGTTGTGTCTCTGTCTCCGCCATGTATTTGTTATGCCAAAAAGCTCTGTTTTTGAGGAACTGACAGACATTTGCGTGGATTTTAAAAGCACCGCACACAGTCAGCATGTGATTAATATTGGGCCCCAAGCACGTTCCTGAGGGTGGGTAGGAATCTCACAGCAGGAAGCCCGGGGAGTAAGGGAAAGACATTCTACAAAGAATTATTAAATAAGGAAAGAGTGTTCCAGCCAGAACCTGGGAAAGAAAGGAGGTTGAGGGAAACCTAGGATAAATACAAAGTTCAATTAAAAAGTCCTGTCCAATCAGCTTTGAGAGACAAGGCATTGTTGCACTTTACTCTGGACAAACTGATAGTACTTCACGGGAGAGGGATGGGGATAACAATCCAATACAGAATCACAGTCAGGGAAAAGCTTAAAGGAGTAACTGCAGATCTCAATCCATCTTGGATTAGGAGGGTGAGAGGTGGCCTTATAGAAGTTCACGAAATAATGAGGTTTCTTGATTGAGTTAGTGGAAGTTGCCTTTTCCCGAGGATGGACGATTTCAAGACAAGGGCGCACATTTTTAAGGTGTGAGGGGAGAGATTTAAAAAAGACCTGAGTGGCAACTGTTTTACACAGAGGGTGATTGGAGTGTGGAACAAACCTCCTGAGGAAGTGGTGGATGTGGATACAAGTGCAACATTTAAAAGACATTTGGATAAGTACGTGAATAGGAAAGTTTTAGAGAGATATGGGCCAGGTGCAGGCAGGTGGGACTAGTATAGTTTGGGATCATGTTCGGCATGGACTAAGCGCCTGTTTCTGTGCTCTATGACTTTACGTCATGTGACTATGACATGAATTCATTGTGGAATTCATTGCCACGGAGCACAGTGGAGGCCGGGATGTTAAATGTCTTCAAAGCAGAGATTGATAAATTCTTGATCTCGCAAGGAATAAGGGCTATGGAGTGGAGTTGAAATACCCATCAGCCATGATTAAATGGCGGAGTGGACTCGATGGGCCGAATGGCCTTACTTCCACTCCTATGTCTTATGGTCTTACCTAATTGCTACAGTTTCATTCACCTTGCTCAGTGGAAAACTCTTTTGCACTGAATGAGAATTCCTTTCTGTTTGGTTATGCAGGCTTTCCGTTGACTTGAAAACTGCTGTTAGCTGCTTCATAGAGATGCTAATTATCAGCTTTAAGAGGTCACACTGTTCATTATAGACTGAAAAGCAGGGACTTGAGACTGGAAGTGTTGCATTTGTCCTACTGTTTGTTATTTGGGATGATTTTTGGCACCTAACATTCACCCCAAATCAGCCACTGACCATCTCCAACAAGAGAGATTTTAACTCTTCCCCCCTTGACATTCAGTAGCATAACAATCACTGAATCCCCCATAAACAACATTCAGGATGTTACCATTGACCAGAAACAGACCTGACTCTCAAATGGAAAGCTCTGCTAATAGGTAAAACAACTGAGGAACAGTGGAGTGTGTTCAAAGAAATGTTTAATGCTATTCAGGAGCAGTTTGTGCCCATAAGGAGAAAAAGGTCTATCTCACACAAAATACAGCCATGGATATCTGAGGAGGTAAGGCCCAGCATAATACTGAAAGAAAGGGCTTATAAAAATGCAAGGAACAGTACAGATCCCACAGAACGCAACAAATACAAACAAAGGGTCGCAAAGCAGCTTATAAGAGCATCTAAATGGATTATGAAAGGAAACTTGCAAGGGACATAAAAGACAGTAAGAAGAGATTTTATAGTGACATAAAGGGAAAGCAGCTGGTTAAGCAGTCTACTGGCCCACTGAAGACTGAGAGTGAGCATATTGTCAATGGCCTTGAGAAAATCGCATCATGTTGAACGATTATTTTGCTTTGTATTCATAGCAGAAAAGCTTACGACAAGTCCTGAAGAAGTTAGCAGAGGGTCAGGGTCTAAATAAAAATAGCTTAAGTAAATCATCAATAGTGGGGACATTAATGGAACTGAATTGTGACAAAACCCCAAGACCTGATGGTTTCCACCCACGGGCATTAAAGGACATAAGAAAGCACATTGCTAATGCCCTAACCATAATCTTTCAGAGTTCCCTGGGTTCAGGAAATGTACCAACAAATTGGAAGTTTGTTCATGTAACTCCGCTTTTTAAGAAGGGTTCACAGGGAAACCAGGGAATCGCAGACGGGTTAGCCTGACGTCTGGGGGGGGGGGGGGAGGGAGACGACTCATTGGAGTCCATAAACAAGGGTAGGGTAACTGCTCAGCTTGAAAAATTGCAGTTAATCATGAAGACTCAGCATGGATTCATGATGGGAAGGTTATCCCAAACAAACTTCATAGAATTTTTTGAAGAGCTGACAAAGGATGTTGTTAAATCGATGGATGTTGTTAAAGTGGACATCCAGATGATTTTGATAAAGTCCCATGCAAGAGTTCATTAGCTAAGGTGGATGCCCACAGAATTGAGAGCAAATTATTAACATGGTTGAGTGACATGAAACAGAGTGTTACAATAATGAGTAAG
>NC_057747.1:25113187-25133084 GCF_004010195.1 Chiloscyllium plagiosum | reverse complement strand
GCCACCGTGCTGCCCCCTTAAATGATTGAGAAGGAATTACAGATGCAGGGGAACACCATCACCTGCAAGTTCTCATTAAAGCAACACACATCCTGACTGGGAAATATATCGCTGTCTTTGCATCAAAATCCTGGGACTTCCTCCGTAACAGCATTGTTGGGTGTCTCTATTCCTCATGTCTTTAAGTTGAATCTCCGGTCATGATCCAGGTTGAATGTTGTGCTGAATCGGTAGACATCATTTCACAGAACTATGGTTTAAACACATGCTCGGAGACACACTGGGCTTTCAGCTAATGACGTCTGAGAGCAGTTTGCAATTGCTACTGTGTCAGTTAAAAGGCTTCTCTTTTGTACCTGTGTTTTAAAGTGAAATGACAGGAAATGAGTTATACACTAGGAGCTAGAAATTGGCAAAGAATTGTATGTATTAACTACAAGCTGTTGAAAGTGTGCAGTTGTCTTAGAAAAATGTGAATGCTTTTCATGGTGGACGTTGAATTGTATTTTGATTTAGCTTAATGCCTTCAGGTAGTTATATCACTAACCTTGCAGTCATTTCTTAGGTCATTATGTCTTTTGAGAAGCATTCCACACAGTAAAACTAATAAAATGTCTGCAATGAATTGAGGTTTTTTTTGGGGGGTATCATGGTGTGAGAGGTGTTTGTGAAGGTTGTGGTTTCTGCAAAAATCACAAGGCTGAGTCATGGCGTGGGGTGTATGTTAAGTGAGATATGTTTGCACAAACAGTTACAAGTAGCTGCATCTTGCTTCTGCAAACATCGCAAGGCGGAATCATGAGAGTGTATACCAAGAAATAACTAACCAAAAAGGGAGATGGTCAACTGGTAGAAACAGATGTATTGACATGACAGTTGCAATTGTCACGCACATAGGGAGTTAGTATGAACAAGATAACCAAATAAGACCCAGTGTTGCGTCAGCAAAACTAATAAGGCCCAGCTATCAAGGGAGTTGCACCCTAACAACAGGCCACAGACAGATGTGGTAAGCCGATTAGATTAGCAGCTGCACAGAGCAACACAACTATCAGATATGAAGTAAAGGGGAATACCGAGAGACTCAACTGAACTGTATAAATTGTAATGTAACCTCCTGATCGATGTGCCTACTTTCTGGTCACTCGGCTTGCAAGAACGTATGAATTAAGACTGCTTCACAATTTGACTCGAACTGAACTTATTGAACAGTGAGCTTCGTTTCTCAATGGTCTGACATTGTGGTTTGATAATGAGGATCCCCTTGTGCGTTGAAAATCTAATGTTTCAGAATGTGTCAATCCTCTGTTAATGATATGCAGTCTCTCAGGCTTCCGTATGTACTGTGGCAGGCATGCAAATATATCAAAATGTCAGCAAATTAATCTGGAGAGATGGTCTTCAATGGATGAGCTCACTCAGTCAGTGCATTGAAGACGAGACAGATGGATGTACACAGACTATGACCATGCACTAAACTGATTTTGAGGAATTATTTTACCTCTTGTGCAATTCTCGTCTCCCTCCTACAGGAAGGATGTTGTGAAGCTTGAAAGGGTTCAGAAAAGGTCTACAAGGACGTTGCCAGGATTGGAGGGCTTGAGCTACAGGGAGTGGCTGAACAGGCTGGGGCTATTTTCCCTGGAGCATCGGAGGCTGAGGGGTGACCTTACCGAGGTTTATAAATCATGAGGGGCATGGATTGGATAAATGGACAAGGTATTTTCCCCAGGGTGAGGAAGTACAGAACTATCCAGGGGGACACAGTGGTTAGCATTGCTGCCTCACAGTATCAGGGACCTGGGTTTGATTCCCGCCTCAGGCGACTGTCTGTGTGGAGTTTGCACATTCTCCCCGTGTCTGCGTGGGTTTCCTCCAGGTGCTCTGGTTTCCTCCCACAGTCCAAAGATGTGTAGGTCAGGTGAATTGGTCATATTAAATTGCCCATAGATAATTTAATGTTAGATGCACTAGTCAATGGTAACTATAGAGTAGGGGAATGGGTCTGGGTGGGTTACTCTTTGCAGGGTTGGTGTGGATTTGTGGGGCTAAATGGTCTGTTTCCATACTGTAGGGAATCTAATCCAAAAAAAACTAGAGGGTGTAGGTTTAGAATGAGTGGGGAAAGATTTAAGAGGGACCTGAAGGGCAACTTTTATACACAGAGGGTGGTATGTGTATGGAATGAGCTGCCAGTGGAAGTGGTGGAGGCTGGTACAATCACAACTTGTAAAACGCATATGGATGGGTATATGAATAGGAAGGGTTTGGAGGGATATGAGCCAAATGATGGCAAATGGTATAGATTAACTTGGGATATCTGATTGGCATGGACGAGTTGGACTGAAGGGTATGTTTCCGTGCTGTACATCTTTATGATTCAAACCGTAAGACGGTAGACACATTTTTAATCAATAGGGAAATTATAGGTGCTGGGGAAAAGGCAGGAAAATGGAGTTGAGGATTACCAGATCAGCCACGATCTCATTGATTGGTGGAGTAGGCTCAATGGGCCAAATGGGGTCCTATCTCTGCTGTGATGCCCTCTGGCCATGTGATATTGAAGAATTGCTTTTACTCTCAGCCTCAACCCGTCTGCCTATTGATTTCCCCAACCCGTTCCAGAGCCACAAAAGCAAAATTCTGTGGATACTGAGACAGGAAGCAAAAGAATAGCTGGAGAAACTCATAGGGACTAGCGGCATCTGTGTAAGAGAGAAACAGAGTTAACATTTCAAGTTAATGACTGGCACAGTGGTCAGCACTGGTGCCTCACCGTGCCAGGGACCTGGGTTCGATTCCAGCCTTGGGTGACTGTGTGGCGTTTGTACATTCTCCCTGTGTCTGCATGGGTTTCCTCCGGGTGCTCTGGTTTCATCCCACAGTCCAGAGATGTGCAGGTTAGGATGGATTGACCATGGGAAATTGTGCATAGTGTCCAGGAATGTGCAGGCTTGACGGTTTAGCCATGGGAAGTGCAGGGTTAGGGTGGGTCTGGATAGGTTGCCCTTCAGAGGGTCAGTGCTAACCGACTGGCCTCTTTCCGGGGATTCTATAAATGCACTTTCAGATACCTGTTATTCTGCATTCGATTCACTGCCTGGTATCTGTTATGAACCAACAATATTCATTTCATCCAATGGCCACAACCTGCTGCTTTCTCTCCTTGCCTTCAGCTAGTTTGTTTGCATGCATCTCCCCCTGCCCCTAACTATTACTCAATTCCCTTTTTTTACCCTTGCTTGTTTGATTCTGCTCCAGTGTATGTCACCGAGAGTGAGCTCAGCACAGCAGTGTATGGGAAGCTGAAAGTCTTTTATTTTCAATTAATGCAGAAATTTACATTAAAACTTCCTCTCTGTTTCTATTTTGAGTCTCATTCTGAAATAAGCCCCTGGTTCTGAGGCTGCTGGTCAGAAGTGCTGAGTCGTTGCAGGGTCATTAATAATGCAGTGCTCCCAAGTTTCCAAGGAATGCACAGAGCAGAATCTCACTCGACTCAGTGAACCTTTTGTCTTCAGATTTCACATCATCTGAGGTGCCTTGACTTTGTAAACTCACTTCTGGCTGAGAGGTGTCCTGCTTCTTTTTGTAGCTTAGAAATTCTTTGCAACCCTGCTGACCTGCGTGTGCTAAATGTCTTCCAGTCTATAGTTTCCCTTCCTGAGGAACTCAGTTTTACGTTTTTCCAGAATGCAGAAATGTAACCTTGTTGTAGAGCTCAGAAAGCTTGCAAGCACAGACCCTATATGGAAGGCAGTCAATCCATTTTCGAGCTGGCATATTCAACATGGGAGCACAGCACAGGAAGAGGCCATTTGGCCCTCCACTTTTTTTTCTCATTTGGAAAGTTAAAGTCCCCCATAACAACCACCTTGTCACTCTCGCTCCTATCCAGAATCATCTTTGCTATCCTTTCCTCCACATCTCTGCAACTATTTGGAGGCCTATAGAAAACTCCCGACAACATGACCTCTCCTTTCCTGTTTCTAACCTCAGCCCATCCTACCTCAGTAGATGTGACCTCAAATGTTCTTTCTGCCACCGTAATATTGATCTTGATTAACACATATGCACACACTCTCACACGCTGTCTTGCTCACACACGCTCACTCACTCACCCTCTCACTCACTCTCTCACATACACACACATACACACACTCTCACACGCTCTCTTGCTCGCACATGCTCACTCATACACTCTCACACTTATACACACACACACTCTCTCTCACACACACACACAGACTCTCACAAACACATATACATACACACTCACACTCTCACGTGGATTCTCAGACTCACACACAAGCACACATACACACAGACAGGCACACAATCCATTGTGCAGTAATTCCTGCCTGAGGAAGTGTCACCCAATGTGAACTTTCCTGTTTCCTGTTCCATTATTGTTTCATTAATGACTGAATTGAAAAGCTTGATTGACTAAGCACCTCCCGCAGCTGCAATGCAGGATGCACAGTTCGGCTTTACTGCCCCTTCATTTCTATTATTTTGAATCATCTGGGAGTTGTCCATTCACCTCATGTCCTGGGGCTTTTTCCCATTAAAAATTCCCACTTTGTATACGGTTTGGGAAAAACACCTGCCTCGACCAAGTCGCCAGTTCTCACTGGACGAAGGACGTTAATCCCATTGTGTTATAAATAATGGCCATTTGTCTCATTATTGTCCGTGCAGCACATTTTCCGACCTCCGGATTTCCTGAATTGCTATACAGCCAAGAGGTAGTTTGGAAGTGCCTACAGTGCAGTTCATTCAGAGCGAGTTGATGTTGGGAAGTTTCCACTCCAGGCAATCAAGTATATTCAAAGCTGGGATCGATGGGTTTTTGGGAATCAGGGCAGAGTTGAGATAGGAAATCCATCTTTTTCATATCGATTGGTGAAGCAGCCTCAAGTGACTGAATAAGCTGATAAGATATAGGAGCAGAACAGGGCCATTTGTTCCATTGAGATTGATCTGCCATTCAGTCATGGCTGAGATGTGTCTCAACCTCATTCTCCAGCATTTTCCCCTTGATCCTCTTACTAATCAAAAACATACCTATCTCTGTCTTAAATACACTCAATGACTCAGCCTCCATATCCTTTTGTGGCAATGAGTTGCACAGAGACATCACCCTCTGGCTGAAGAAATTCCTTCTCATCTCAGTTATGAAAGGTCATCCCTTCACTTTGAGGCTGTGCCCTCAGGCCCTAGTTTCTCATACTGGTGGAAACATCTTTTCCATGTCCATCCTGTCCAGGCCTCTCAGTATTCTGTATGTTTCAATCAGATCCCCCCCCCCGCCACATCCTTCTAAACTCCATTGAGTACAGACTCAGAGTTTTCAACCACTCCTCACATAACAAGACTTTCATCCCCAGAATCATTCTTGTAAATCTCCTTTAGACCCCCCTCCAAGGCCATCACATCCTTCCATAGATACAGGGTCCAAAACAACTCACAATATTCCAAATGCCATTTGACCTCGGCAGTATACTTTTGCTCTTGTATTCTCGCTGTGTTAAAACAAACACTAACATTGCATTTGCTTTCCAAACTGTCACATGAACCTGCGTGTTAACCTTAAGAGAATCCTGAACCATGAACCAGTTTTACCAAGTCTCTTTGTGCTTCAAATTTCCAAAGCCTTTCCCCATTTTGAAAATAGTCTATGCTTATTCTTCTTACCAAAGTGCATGACTTCATGCTTTTCAATGTTGTATTTCACTTCTTTGCCCTGTACATATTAAAGTTAAGAAGATTAGATTACCTACAGTGTGGAAACAGGCCCTTTGGCCCAACAAGTCTACACCGACCCTCCAAAGCGAAACCCACCCCCCCTATATTTACCCCTGACTAATCCACCTAACACTACAGGCAATTTAGCGTGGCCAATTCACCTAATCTCCACATCTTTAGACTGTGGGAGGAAACCGGAGCACCTGGAGGAAACCCACGCAGACACGGGGAGAATGTGCAAACTCAACACAGACAGTTGCCCGAGGCAGGAATTGAACCCAGGTCCTGGTGCTGCGAGCCACCATGCCACCCTGATGGACACCTGCTTGTATTTCTTATGAACTGTACACACTGAAGTCCCACGGGCTGCAATGACATAAAAGATGCTGAAGGCTTGTTTCGCAAGGTTGCCTGAAGCATTATTATCAGCCGAAGTTCTCCTCCTCTTCCTGGAACCGTGCCCATGATACGTTTATAAGCAAAATAATGCCGATGTCAGAGATCGAATGAACAATGTTAAAAATCACACAACACGTTATAGTCTAACAGGTTTATTTGGAAGCACTAGCTTTCGGAGCACTGCTCCTTCATCAGGTGATTGTCAGTGAAAGACATGGAAGCGTGTTTCTGAAGACAGGGGAGTCTGAGTCCTGGCATCATAGTTATGGACTGGCCGGGTAAGCTATTTAGGATTGAGATGAGGAGAACTGTCTTTGCCCAGAGAGTGGTGAGTCTGTGGAATTCACTGCCACAAAGGGTGGTCAAAGCTTAAACATGAAATGTTTTCGAGAAGGCATTAGATATAATTCTTAGTGCTAAAGGGATTAAAGGGTATAGGGGCGAAAACAGGAACAGGGGACTGAGCTGAATGCTCAGCTATGATCCTATTGAATGGGGAACAGGCTGGAAGGGCTGAATGGCCTACACCTCCTCCTGTTTTGTTTGGTTCAATATAATTCAGCAGAACCATCGTTCCGATCACTTATCCAAGATGGTGGCGAAGTAGGGCTCCTGAGGCCAGGGCTCATCTGCTCCATCCATGTATCTTCTCTTGTTTTTTTAATCTTTTTATGTACCTCTCATGAAGAGATCTTGTCAAGGCGATGGCAAGGTGAGCCCAGTGCAGACCCGTGACAGAGGCATTGGAGGTGAGTTTGGGCCCAGTACGAGACCCGGCAACATCGGTGGCAGCTGCATTGGCACAGTCCAGTGAGGACTCACGGTGGCAACATTGTCAGTGGAGGCAAGATGGCGTCAGGGAATGGTGACTTGTGTTCTGGCAACACGGCGAAGGGGACTTATTATATCTGGCCACTCCAGGCCCATGGCTAAGCACTGAGCAAGAAGGACTGTAAAGTTGAATTTTATTTCTTTTTTTTCCTGCCTTTTATATTCTATGTTTTGGTTTATTTTCTTGTGTGTTAAGATGGCGCCGGAGAGTGGCGACACTATACACCACCTTTCACTGCAGTTTGTAACAACATTCATTTGACAATAAATTAATCAAATCTTTCTCGTCTTCCAATTGTAGTCTCGTGTGGCATCTCTGAATTTCATCCTCCAACCATTGATGGCAACACCTCCAGCTGGCTGGACACCCCCTCCCCCTCCAAACTCTAGAATCCCCTCCTGAAACCTCACCACTTTCCTTTAAACTATACTGCAATCCAAGTCTTTGATCAGAGCACCTGGACCAATATCACTTTCCGTGGCTCCGTATCAAATTTTCTTTGGTTCACCTCTGAAATTGCACGAGGTCCTGGGTGCTATATCAATGCATAAGCTTGTGGTTGTGACTTGCAGCGACATTATGCATGTATTAGCTTGACTCAGTTAGTAAGTTGTCAGGGACTCTGAAGTAAGGGAGATGATTTGCTGGCAGGAAGTACGGGTTGAGATGCAGAAGGGGTATGATAGCACTGAATGGTGGAGCTAGATCAAGGAGTCGAATGGTCTACCCCCCCCCGTTCCCATTTCTTAGTTCCTTATATAGCCCTCACAAGTCATCCTGAAGCATAACCCAGGGTTAAAATTGAAGGAGCATTGAGCAAGTACTTCGGTGTTGGAGGTGCTCTCTTTTGAATAAGACTATACTAAGGCCTCGCACTCAACAGATTGATCCCCTGGGATTATAGGAGGAGGATCAGCACATTCTCCCAGCATCCTGCCCAAGGGAATGAGCATTCTGCTAAGGTAGTACAGAGTCATCCTTCCTCTTAAGTATGTGTTTGTAAAGTTCCACCACAATCTAGTTCAACTAGAACTTAGTTTAATTAGAAGTTAGCCAGCTTAATTAGAAGTTAACCAGCTTAATTAGAAGCAGTAACAATGTAGCTGCCAGAACCTCCTTCATTTGAAACCACCCACAATCTCTGTCTGAAATAACTGCAGCGAGACTGGTATCCCGTCACCCTTTATTTTCATGGGCACAGTGCACTGGCTGTGGCCAACCAGCTCAGAGCCAGTCCCCTGAACTGAGGCGATTCTAAATCTCCTGTTTATATTTTCTTTCTTTGTGGAGACTCTAAATCTCCAGGTTATACTTTTTTTTGTTGTTCTTTTTCTTTTTATATGTTTCCTCCACACTGCCACTTAATTGCGATAGTGCTTATTTTTCCCCAGCACCCATGGTGTGTGTGTGTAGGTGTGAGACACAGTGAGAGACACAAGGTACACGAATATTTATTTAATTTACACCACCAGGAAGATAGGAAAACACCCGAGTGGCCAGTGACAAGCACTGCCCTTCACATCAAAGGGCAATGCTGTGTGATCAAACAGAGAAGGGGAGGGCAGGGATTAAATCAAAATAGAGTGGGAGGGGGAAATAAAGCATGTCACTCCCAGCGGTGCCCGTCTCTCCCTGAAAACCTCGAGGGACCTCCTGTTTATTTTTTTTCTCTTTTTTTCTTTTCTCCGGTATCCCATCACCAAGTCACCTTTATTTACACATGGAGAGTCCTTGGCACTGACCCAGTTCCCTCAGAGCCAGCTCTCAGAGTGAACAGAACCCCTGACACTCCGTTTGTTATCTTTTTTCTCTTTTTTTTAACCCCCACACTACCACCGAACTGCGGTAGTTCTTATTTTTTCCCCAGCACCCATGGTGTGTGCAGGTGTGAGAAACAGTGAGAGACACAAAGTGCACGAATCTTTATTCAAATTCCACCACCAGGAAGATAGGAAAACACCCGAGTGGCTAGTGACAAGCACTGCCCTTCACATCAAAGGGCAATGCTGTGTGATCAAACAGTGAAGGGGAGGGCAGGGATTAAATCAAAATAGAGTTGGTAGGGGAAATAATGCACTCCACTCCGTGCGGTGCCCACCTCTCCCTGAAAACCTCGAGGGACCTCCTGTTTATGTCTGTCAGCCAGGGCTCCCTAATTGGCCCAAGTTAACAACCCACTCTACATCTCATAGTGATCGAGGTCCACCTGGTTTCAAACACTACACTGTTGCTTACTCAAAGAGAGATGGTCTTAATTAATTCTAGCTTGTTTTCACCTACCAGTTCAAACCTGTAATGACACACCTCTGGGACAGGTTGGATGAGAAGCTGGATTTATTTTACTGAGAAAAACGCATCTTGCTGCTGGCTAATGTATCTGTGGCTTCTCTTTGTATGAGTTAAGGATCTCTCCCCTCCTTTGGCTCCTGGGATTTCCCCAAGTTACTGTTCCCAGCCCCACTCTCACAAAACTACTCTAGACCAATAGCGACTTCATTGCAACATGTACGGTCGATCGGGTAAATGTGAAGAGATTCTCCCTTTTCCAGAACAAGCTAAAATGAGGGGTCAATGTTTAAATGTGAACATTGCCAAGTTCATGTAGAGCTAAGGAGAATTATTTTTCTCACAAAAGGTGGTTCCTCGTAAGACAGTGGAGTTTTGCACCAATTTAAGGGAGAGGTGGATGGATTTTTGACCAGCAAGGGGGTCAAAGGTTATCAATGGTAGATGAAATGTGGAGTGATCACATCAGCTAAGATCCTAATCATAGCTTCATAGAATCCCTACAGTGCAGAAAGAGGCCATTTAGCCCATTGAGTCTGCACCTACCCTCTGAAGAGCATCAATCACATCCCTGTATGGGGTTTTAACCATAGCTAAGCCACCTAGCCTGCATATCCCTGGACACTATGGGGTAATTTCCCATGGTCCCTAGCCTGCATATCCCTGGACACTATGGGGTAATTTCCCATGGTCAATCCACCTAGCCTGCATACCCCTGGACACTAGGGGGTAATTTCCCATGGTCAATCCACCTAGCCTGCATATCCCTGGACACTATGGGGTAATTTCTAATGGTCAATCCACCTAGCCTGCACATCCCTGGACACTATGGGGTAATTTCCCATGGTCAATCCACCCTGACCTGCACATCTTTGGACTATAGGAGGAAACCAGAGCACCCGGAAGAAACCCATGCAACCATGGGGAGAATGTGCAAACTCCACACAGACAGTCGTCTGAGGGTGGAATAAAACCCAAGTCCCTGGCGCCATAAGGCAGCAGTGCTAACCACTGAGCCACCGTGCCACCCACAGATGGCATTCAGAGATGGAGCAGCCTCAAGAGGCTGAGCAGCCTCCTCCTGCTCCTTGCTCCATGTGCTCCTGGAGCTGTGAAAGGACTGGAGGTGACATGAGCCAGTGAATACTGTGCACATTACTATGAGAGTCCCTGGCCTTGTTATTTTATGCAAAGGCACTGATCTGTCGATTTTTAAGTGAGTCAACACCCCCAGTAAAATGGCAGCATTTCGAATATCATGCAGTCACATGAAGTACAAGTATTAGAAGAGTCTCCAAAGGTTACTGGATCAAGAGGATAAATGGTAAATTTGCCTGATCTCCCATGAGAGATGATAGTGCTGATTTAACCTGAGGGTCACTGTGCCTCAGGTGAGGGGAGAGGTTGAGAAGGACAGGCCTTCTCAGGAACCTGAGCTGGTGCGGGAATTGGACTCATACTGTTGGCATCACTCTGTATCACAACTGGCCGTCCAGCCAACTGCCCCTCTCCTGTGTAAATACCCAGGTTAGTGTGAGCTCACGATAGCCGTGTGTACGGCTAAGGCATAGCAGTTTCAGTGAAGGTGACTTTATTGTTGCAAAACATACCCGAGAATAAGTTGGAGCTGGCAGGTGTGAGGGGATTGATGTGGACCACCTATCAGAAGGGTTAATTTTTGTCCCTTTCTGGATTTGCCAGTCATCTTGTTAATGTGTGATCCAGGTTACCACCAGTCTCTGGAGAGTGATCACAGTGCAATCCACTGGGATTAGGCTGTGATCACAGACCCTTACTTGCACGACAGCTTCGGAATAGGATCTGTAGCGACATGTTAAACTTAATCCCATTAATTAACCGAGTCAGTAAGGTGCCAGGCAGCTGCAGTTTAACAGTAACAGCCTTGCCAGTAACATCCAAAGCTGTTATCTAATGTTGGGCCAGCAGAGGGTTCTCTTGGAGGGAGGGGTAAAGCGACTGTATTCATGTTTATTTACCTTTGCCAATCTTATTCCTTACCCCAGCGCTCAGTGGCCACGCATCCTTCTTAATCTTCCAACATGAGTTGCGGTTGACTATTTAAATGCAAGAGCATCACAATCAGGTCTCTCCTTGGATGGGGCACTTGCTGAGCAGGGTTAGTGCTGGAAGGAACCACAGTGATTGTTGTGGTAGAGATTCTGATCATCACTCTCCTCACCCTCTTCCCTCCGGCAGGAGATTGAAAACATTGGAAATGTCAAAGCAGAGCAGATCTTCCATCAGTGAATGATTCAATGAATCATTGCTAAAGACCACTGACCCCATTGCAGAGGGAGGGCTGGATGTTTGTATTTCAACCCATCAGATGAAAGATGCATTTCTATAGCACCTTTTGCCCAAAGAGGCGTGCTTACAGCCAATGAAGTAATTGCTTTTGAAATGTAACAAATGCAGCAGCCATATTGTACTAGAGGAGCACAGAGATTGAAGAGAGCAGAGCTAACACAGGAAGGATATTATTAAGCTGGAAAGAGTTCAGAAGAGATTTACCAGGATGTTGCTGGATATGGAAGGCTGGAGTTATAAAGAAAGACTGGATAGGCTGGGATCTTTTTTACTGGAGAGTAGAAGGTTGGGAGGTGACCTTATAGAGGTTTATTAAATCAAGAGAGGCACAAATAGGGATTAGTGGTAGGTGTCTTTTTCCGAGGATAAGGGATTCAAGACAAGGGAGCACATTTTTAAGGTGAGAGAAGAGAGATTTTAAAAAGACATGAAGCAACTTTTTTACACAGGGAGTGGTTGGCAGGTGGAATGAACTTCCTGAGGAAGGGGTGGGTGTGGGCGCAATTACAACATTTAAAAGACCTTTAGGTAAGTACATAACTGGAAAAGGTTTGGAGGGATATGGGCCAGGAGCAGGCAGCTGGGTCTAGTTTAGTTTGGGATTATGTTCGTTATGGACTGGTTGGACTGAAGGGTCTGTTTCCTTTGCTGTATGACTCTATGATAAAGGCGTTCGGGACTTGATGAGGCTGTGGAAGTGTTTGAATGTGCATAGAAGAGAATTTGAAATTTGAAGCAATCCTAGGGAACAAGAGCTAATGTAGATCAGTGTGCACAGAGGGTAATGGAGAAATGGGACTCGATGTGAATTAGAATACAGGCAGCTTGAGTTTTGGGATGTGACATTATCTAGGTTTCATGCCCAAGTGGACATTGTCGATGTAATTGAGTACATGCTGGAAAACAGAGGAGGTTGTATTCCTTTTGAAAGATAATTCAAAGCCTTCTCTCTTTGACACTGAAGTCAAAAGCAATCACTGACGCTGGTTGCAATTCATTGTCAGCTGCATAGCTCCTCTGTGATAATGAAGGCTACCAATGCTTCAGTTGTACCTGCAAAAGGGCAGAGCATAGGCAGTCCTTCCTATTCTCCTCGTACATCTTCATATTGAATCGCTCGACCACTCGCAGTCTTCAGTCTCGGAGCCTGGAACTCGCCTCCCGAAAATACTCTGCCTGTCTGCCATTCCTTCCTTTAAGATGTCTCTTCAGATCTAACTCTTCCAACAAGCTGATCTTGGCTGGGTGGGTGTGACACGTCAGGATAACTCACTGTATTAGAGATGCAGGTGTTTGTTGGCAGAGAGCAGTGCAGGTCAGTGAGCACAGGGCAGCACATGGGTGGAAGTAAAGGTCCCATTCTCTTGGGGTTGGAATGCATTCCCCACTTCAGCGTTTTATCAGACCTGTCTTGCATTGACAACCGCCTGTGCGTTAACAGAATAATTGACTTTCCTACTGTCATATTTTGACAAGGCACGGAAGCTATTCATAGATTTGAATGATACATCATAGATTTAAGTGCACACACTGCACTAAACCATCATCAAAAATGTAAAATATTAAGATGTGTCAAAATAGTTGTCAAGCTTACAAAAGATTTTTTGTGAAGGAGTGATGGACAACAGGGATAACAAGTGCATATTTATTTGTGAAGAGTCATGTCAGTTTTAAATGACGTATGATTGATGGATCATCCATAATGAAACTGCACCATACAGCTTAGTCCTCAAAGCCCATTGACACATGATGTGATTATTGTGATGATGGACTTCATGATATTGAACAGGGGCTGTCATTGGTAAACACTAAGTGCAGGATTGCGTGGGGGTCATTGAAGTACCCGAAAGATGGTGGGATCTGGGTCCTAATCACTCAACAACAAGTTAGCTTGAGACATCTGATGGCAATGTGAAGGAAAAGGTTGACCATTAAAAGTTACCAAACTTCTTTTCACTGAGGGTCAGTCACTAAAGTGTAGTTATCTTCAGCTCATACAGAACTTGAAAGAAAAACTGACTCTTTGTGGTGAACAACCTTCAATGAATTTAGCTTAGAAGTGCACTTACTGTCGGCCTGTGGGCAAGAATGACATCCATTTTACACACAGCAAGATCTCACTGAGAAGAGACACATTTATTATCGAAGAGTGTCTTTTGGATTGTCTGCCATTCAATTACAGCTGAGTGGGGATCCAATCAGATATAAAATCTGCCCCAGCTCCCAATTAAGACTTCACTCCACACACGAGCATGGGGGCTTGGAAGGGTGGGAGACCATCTCCTGCACGGAGGTACCTGGGCACTTGCAAACTAATTGGCAGCTTCCCAGCTCGATGCTTACAAAGCTCCCAAATCCAACTTTGATCTCACTCAGTTTACAAACGAGTCCCAAAACAGAAGATAGCAGGGTATAACAGACTCTAGATTAAGGATCCAGGCCCTGTAGACAATTGCACTTTCTCCAGGGAATTTAGGGATGGGCAGTAAATGCTGGCCTTTTGAGTGATGTCTACAGCCCCTGAATGAATGAGAACAAGTGTTTGCCGTCTGTACCCACTCCCTGCAGTCCACACGGCAGAGTCTTGAGTTGATAGCGCATCAGTGTCACATGGAGTACAATTACTCCTCAGACTGGTGAGTTTATCACATACTGATTTGGAGTGGGATAAACAACCAAGTGAATGCTGGGTGGACAGAATTGATTTTCATGTCGCTAAATCCATTTGAGCCCTGTGACACTCAGTGGCAAAACATTCAATCCTTTTCCAAATCAAGCAGTTTGCTGCCAATTAGTTTGCAAGTGGCCAGGTACCTCCGTGCAGGAGATGGTCTCCCACCCTTCCAAGCCCCCATGCTCGTGTGTGGAGTGAAGTCTTAGTTGTGCACACTTAATTCTGTCAGATATGTATGAGATGATCTGAAATATTTAACATATTCTGGTTTTTATAATAATGAGAGACAATGTTTGTGACTCTCTCCAGTCTGTTGTCACAACGAGAGGATATAAATTGTTTGATGTTTGTAGAAAAACTGAATTGCTATCTTTAAGGGATCGATGCTGACACAGTTGTACAGAGGATCACTGTCATTATATGTCAATGA
This sequence comes from Chiloscyllium plagiosum, assembly GCF_004010195.1. Classification (NCBI taxonomy): domain Eukaryota; kingdom Metazoa; phylum Chordata; class Chondrichthyes; order Orectolobiformes; family Hemiscylliidae; genus Chiloscyllium; species Chiloscyllium plagiosum. The sequence continues at coordinate 25,118,387 of NC_057747.1, read as the reverse complement.
GATTGCAACCGATATAGCTTCACCCCCTCCCCTGTGTCTCGCACGTTTTGATGTTCAATTGCTTCATGCTTCCTCTTCAAAGAATTGTTGCCAATTCTTGTTGGACCTTTTCCTGGAGAATTTACCACATGACGTTTGACCGCCCTGCAATTGATAACGTGACACGTCCATTCCACCACCAAATAGACAATCGAAGGAAGATTAAACTACATATCTTGGTTAAATGGTCTTTGCCAGTCATCGAAAAGACCTTTTTCCTCCAAATTGCAGAAACCAAATAGGAATGGCCAGGCTAGTAATGGGTGGTTGTGCTGCTTGGAAGGCTGTAGTTTGAATTTTTGAAATTATTCATTCACCCAGGGATGTGGGTGTCACTGGCTGGACCAGCATTTATTACCAATCCCTAGTTACCCAGAGGTAAGAGTCAACCGCATTGCTGTGGTCTGGAGTCACATTTCAACCAGACCAGGTAAGACTGGAAGTTTCCTTTCCTAAAGGATGGACTTGTTTCTTGACCCAGAAGTGTTTTAAAATGATTAACAGTAGTTTCATTGTCATCATTCAGCTATCTTTACAGATTTTAGTCAAACCAAATGTCACTCTCAACAAGTTAACAACAGGAACATATGCCTGGAGAAACAGAGTGACTGGCTAAAGGGAGTTTCTTTATTTGGCTATTGAACTGAATATTTTCATTGAAAAGACCAATCATGATTTCTCATGAACAACTGCTGTGACAAACAGTTCCCCACAAAAAGTACAAAGTCGGTTAATTTGACGTTTGATGCCTTGAACCCTGATAAGCAGAGGGATTAGCGAGGGCTTGAGTGAATCTGAAATGTCTTCTTGTGATGAACTATAATTTAACCAAGCCTAAAGGAGCTGGAGTCTGGCTGGGTGCCTGGTCTTGTCTACTCCATCAAGAACTGAGACTCTTCAGGCAATCCCTTTGTAAGAAGGAATGCGTTTACAGACTGAATCAGGCAATGACTGTAGCAACAGTACGAGACCATTCAGCCCCATTGAGATTCACCTCGATGGATGCTCTGTATCTCAGTTTAGCCAACCATCCATCCTGGATCTTTATTTTTATTCAGTTAAGATAGGAGGATATTGACAGGCCAATATTTATTGCCCACCGCATAGGATATTTTAAGAGTCAACCACATTGCTGTGGGTCTGGAGTCACATGTAGGCCAGACCAGGTAAGCAAGACCATTTCTTTCCCTAAAAGGACATTAATAAGCCAGATGGGTCTTCCCAATAATTGACAATGGATTCATGATCATCATTAGACTCTTAATTCCAGATTTTTATTGTGCAGGTTGTTCTGCTATAATGAGCATTTCGTTAACGCGATTGATGAATTGGGGACACAGTTTTAAAACATACATACAATGCAATTCTGGCCCCATTAATTAAATGGTGCTGCTATTACGTGATTGTCTTATAACACTTGATTCCACGAGAATGGGATTACCGCTTTGTAGCAGCATTGACTGTATTCACATTCCACTATCTGCCAAGGTGTGATTTGAACCGAGGTTCCCAGGATATTATCTGGGTCTTTAGATTAATATTCTGGTGATCATACCACTAGGTCACCACCTCCCTGTATCTCCTAATCAAGCCTGCTACAAATCTTTATATCTCAGTTTTGGAATTTTCAGCTGATTTCCCAACTTCCAAAGGGTTTCTGGGGAGAAAGTTTCAGATTTGGCCTGTCATATGGGGGAAGACATCCTTCCTGATATCACTGCAGAGTCCAAAACTGCCATTGATCTCGTTTTAAGGTTAGGCTCCTTTGTTCTGGACTCTTTCACTATTTCCCTCACCCCATCAAATGCTTTAATTAGCTTAATCACATTGATCAAGTTGCCCATTGACTTTCAAAACTTACTCTTACATGGACATCACTGCAAGCCCAACACTTTCATCCATCCCTAATTGCCTTCGAACTGAGTGGCTTTCTACACCATTTCTGAGGGCATGTAAGAATCAACAACATTAGAATCCAGACAGTGCAGGACCCATCGAGTGCTCACCAACCCTTCGAAGACCACCTCACCAAGGCCTCCACCCTTGTCACATAACCCTGCATTTTGCATGGTCCATTCACCTAACCTGCACATCTTTGGATGGTGTGAGGAAACTGGGAGCCAGAGGGAGCCGACAGAGAGAATGTGCAAACTCCATACAGACAGCCGCCCGAGGGTAGGATTGAACCTGTGTGCATGGCACTGTGAGCCACTGTGCTACCCACATTGCTGTAGGGTCTGGAGTTACTTGTTAACCAGACAGGGGTAAGGATGGCTGATTCCTTCCCTAATGGTCATTAGTGAACCAGATGTACAGCAGTTGTTACGATCACAGTTTTCCAATTTCAGATGTATTACACACATTGATTTTCCATGAGCTGCTGCAGTGGGATCTGATTCAAGGTCCCAGCCTCTAAGTTGCTAATCACATAATGTTACCAATACAACTTTGCTTCACTGAGTCTTTCTAGACAAGGGAATGAAAGTCTTGTCTGTGCAACTTGTCCTCAGTTCAGCTCCACTCACACTGGAGTTGACATTAGAGGCTGTGGTGCCAGTTCTGTGTGGCCAGAGCTTGTCTTTGTCTTCATTGTGCTGTTGGTAGACCGCAGATTCTTGGGTGTGGCAGTAGTGTTCTCTCTTGATTGTTTAGTGAGAGGACATCAAGAGAATTGCTGGGTCACAAGGGTCAGTCGGGCCCCACTTGATCTGACGACATTAAAAAACTGAAGCTTGATGGGAAGTCCTGTTACCTTGTTTTTACAAGGTTATGGTTTCAAGTCCCACTCCAGACCAAGTTAAAAATCAGACAACACCAGGTTATAGTCCAATAGGTTTAATTGGAAGCACATTAGCTTTCGGAGCGGCGCTCCTTCATCAGGTGATAGTGGAGGACACAATTCTAAGGCACAGAATTTATAGCAAATATTTATAGTGTCATATAACTGAAATTATACATTGAAAAATACCTTGATTGTCTGTTGAATCTTTCATCTTTTTGAATACCATGATAGTTTCACTTCTTTCATGTGTAAATCATGGTAAATCAATTTTTGCTATAAATTCTGTGCCTTACAATTGTGTCCTCCGCAATCACCTGATGAAGGAGCATCGCTCCGAAAGGTAGTGCTTCCCATTAAACCTGTTGGGCTATAACCTGGTGTTGTGTGATTTTTAACTTTGTACACCCCAGTCCAACACCGGCATCTCCAAACCATAATCCTTGGAGTTGTCATAATACTTTGAACATGAACTCCTTCTTCTGCCGCTGTTTTTAAGATGCCAATGACCAAAATCTACTTCTTTGACCAATGTTTTAATCATTTGATGTAATACCTCCCTAAGTGGCTCAGGCACATTGTCTGGTAAGGTGACTCAGGAGTGACTTGGCTGCAGTTAAAGGTGATGTATAAACATGAGCTGTTGCTGCTGTTTGTTTGTTTGCAAATTGGGGTTCTGTGCTTCTGACATTACACAGTGGTAGCACTTCAGATGTGTCTCATTGGCTCTTTTTAACCTCCTGAGATTATGAAAGGCACTATACAAATGCAAGTTATTTACTTTGAAGGATGCTACTTGATTTGTTACAATGGGAGTCTGCTGCAAGGAGATGTCTTGGGAAGGTCCTTGCTGGCTTTAGTCTAGGCTGCTGATACCCATGTAGAGAAGGATTCCCACATCAGATCTTAGGCAGAAGAGAGGCTCAATATTGATAAAACAGTAAATAGAATTGTTACATACTATTTAAGAGCTATTATTTTTTAATTCATGATGTGGGCATCACTGGCTAAACCAGCATCATTGCCCAGTTAAGCATGAACCACATTGTGATTAGGTTCCCTACAATGTGGAAACAGGCCCTTCAGCCCAAGAAGTCCACACCGACCCCCCAAAGAGCAACTCACCCTGACCCACATCCCTCTGATTAATGCACCTACATTACGGGCAATTTCCCAAGGCCAATCCACCTGACCTGCTCATCTTTGGACTGTGGGAGGAAACTAGGGCACCCAGAGGAAGCCCAAGCAGATATAGGGAGAACATGACAACTCCACACAGGCAGTCACCCAAGGCTGGAATTGAACCCAGGTCTCTGGTGCTGTGAGGCTGCAGTGCTAACCACTGAGCCACCATGCCACCCTTTTTTTTAATTGCAGGCTTGCTTCCATGGTAAATGGTAAATGAGTAAATGGTGCTGGAGTCACATGTAGGCCAGACCAGGCAAAAATGGAGTTTCCTTTCTTCAAGGATATTAGTGAACCAGTTGGATTTTTCCATGGCCATCATTACACTCTTAATTTCAGATTTTTAAATAATTTGAATCAAATTCCAACATTTGCCACAGTGGGATTCGAACCCAGTACCCCAAAATGTTACCCAAGTCTTTGGAGTAGCAGTCCAGCAGTAAAGCCATGAGCACATAACCTCCCCAAATTAATAGTTGCTTCCATGATATGTGAAATACATGCTGCTCTCTTGTGAGCTAGCAGTTTCAATGCAAGAGTAAGGTGACATTATGTCGACTAAAATATTCTCACTCAGCACTGGGACCAAACGCAAATGCAGAACTGGTTGAGACACAGACACACACACTTTATTTAACTGATCCCAAAAAACAGTTCTTCACATCCTGATGGGTGGAGCCTAGCGCGCAATCTTAATTAACCCTTTCAGAAGCTAATTGTCTTCGGCTACACAATTTGCCCGGGTGCTTTTGTGCTGGGGCAGGATGAAATGAGATTCCTGTGGCCAATCTGCACTCAGTGAACGACAGTGGAGACTGGATTCCCCCTAGCAGAGCGCTTTAGGCAACGTCTCCGGGACACCCGCACCGATCAACCACATCGCCCTGTGGCCCAACATTTCAACTCCCCCTCCCACTCTGCCGAGGACATGGAGGTCCTGGGCCTCCTTCACCGCCACTCCCTCACCACCAGACGCCTGGAGGAAGAAACGCCTCATCTTCCGCCTCGGAACACTTCAACCCCAGGGCATCAATGTGGACTTCAACAGTTTACTCATTTCCCCTTCCCCCACCTCACCCTAGTTCCAAACTTCCAGCTCAGCACTGTCCCCATGACTTGTCAGGAGTTGTCCTACCTGCCTATCTCCTTTTCCACCTATCCACTCCACCCTCTCCTCCCTGACCTATCACCTTCATC